>NC_056459.1:6433360-6598360 GCF_018296145.1 Oncorhynchus tshawytscha
CAACCCAGTAGCAGGACCGCTACCTCCGCCTTTGTGCAAGGAGGAGCACTGCCAGAGCCCTGCAAAATGACGTCCAGCAGGCCACAAATGTGCATGTGTCTGCTCAAACGGTCAGAAACAGACTCCATGAGGGTGTAATGAGGGCCCGACGTCCACAGGTGGGGGTTGTGCTTACAGCCCAACACCGTGCAGGATGTTTGGCATTTGCCAGAGAACACCAAGATTGGCAAATTCGCCACTGGCGCCCTGTGCTCTTCACAGATGAAAGCAGGTTCACACTGAGCACGTGTGACAGACAGGACAGAGTCTGGAGACTCCGTGGAGAACGTTCTGCTGCCTGCAACATCCTCCAGCATGACCGGTTTGGCGGTGGGTCAGTCATGGTGTGGGGTGGCATTTCTTTGGGGGGCCGCACAGCCCTCCATGTGCTCGCCAGAGGTAGCCCGACTGCCATTAGGTACCGAGATGAGATCCTCAGACCCCTTGTGAGACCATATGCTGGTGCGGTTGGCCCTGGATTCCTCCTAATGCAAGACAATGCTAGACCTCATGTGGCTGGTGTGTCAGCAGTTCCTGCAAGAGGAAGGCATTGATGCTATGGACTGGCCCGCCCGTTCCCCAGACCTGAATCCAATTGAACACATCTAGGACATCATGTCTCGCTCCATCCACCAACGCCACGTTGCACCACAGACTGTCCAGGAGTTGGCGGATGCTTTAGTCCAGGTCTGGGAGGAGATCCCTCAGGAGACCATCCGCCACCTCATCAGGAGCATGCCCAGGCGTTGTAGGGAGGTCATACAGGCACGTGGAGGCCACACACACTACTGACCCTCATTTTGACTTGTTTTAAGGACATTGCATCAAAGTTGGATCAGCCTGTAGTGTGGTTTTCCACTTTAATTTTGTGTGACTCCAAATCCAGACCTCCATGGGTTGATAAATTTGATTTCCATTGATAATGTGTGATTTCGTTGTCAGCACATTCAACTATGTAAAGAAAAAAGTATTTAATAAGAATATTTCATTCATTCAGATCTAGGATGTGTTATTTTAGTGTTCCCTTTATTTTTTTGAGCAGTGTAGTTCCTGTAACACAGGATAAATGATGGAAACGGGAGAACGTGGCTTCTCTTTCAAAGGTCCTCTAAATTATGAGAACACACAGGTGCAGGATCGCATATAGTCCCAGTGTGACACGAACGTCTCACTGCCCCCTACTGGCCAACAGTATAAATGCATGCAGTGGCTGACCTTTGTAGGACTGATATTTCAGTAAAAGCGTTCTTCCCCAATACAAAGAAACTAATAAATGAACACATGACCATACATTTTGTGTGCATCACAAAACCTTTCCTGGCTCAAACAGCCGACCAATCTGACTCAGGATTGTGAATAGTTATGTAAGTTAGATTTCTGAATTGAATTTTCTATAAATATGCTAAGATTTCTAAAAAACATGTTTTCACTTTGTCATTATGGGGTATTGGGTGAGAAAAAGTCAAGGGATAAGAATAGCTTCTGAAGGCACCATAGGTGAAGAAAAGAGTGGTTCTTCAAGATGTTAGGCATTACTGTGAATGAGTTAACTTTGAAGCTGTGAGTCAACTCTCAACATATTGAATTTCCTACCCTTTTCAATATTCTTGATACATCACCAGAAGGGTACTATAAAGGTTTCAGTCATCTCTAGTTTGTTGTCCCGGAACTAATGTAGGTAATATTTACAAAAGCTGAACAAACTTAATTAATAAAATGGATTCCAGATGTTTAGATATTGGAGGCACACAACCTTCTTGTTTTCAAACTTTAGGTCTAGAAACACTGAAAAGCAGAAAAACATGTGTACAAAACACAATCCACATGGTGTGCTAAAAAGAGACATTGTGTGAATGGAAGATATGAGTTTTTGATTTGGTTTGTGTTACACCATAATATTTCAAATATATATGAAAATTGTAATGTATGTAGAAAATGAGCAGTAATCTCCTGTACTCCACTCACCAATACAGTTTCTACTCATCGACGCTAGGTAAAAATATTTTAAATAGTTGTGTTCGGAGCAAAATTCAAGATACTGTTTCATGCACTTAAGAGTGTCTCATATTATCACAATTGACAACAACTAAACTTGGTCTTTACTGCCCCATTCTGGCACGGTCTTCAGCATTGGGAATTTCTACATTTTCTCCTGGCCGGTTATCAGGCTCATTGCCATACCAGAAGCTAGGGTAGAAAGATGGTAACACATACATAAATAACAATTTGGGGTAACAAACCCTCACGATTTCCCCAGTATTTGTGTGTCCTGTCAGTCATGGAAAACACATCACAATATACACTACCGTTCAAAAGTTTGGGGTCACTTAGAAATGTCCTTGTTTTTGAACTAAAATATTTTTTTAAATGGTCTATTTAAAATAACTTAAAATTGATCAGAAATACAGTGTAGACATTGTTAATGTTGTAAATGACTATTGTAGCTGGAAACGGCTGATTTTTAATGGAATATCTACATAGGTGTACAGAGGCCCATTAACAGCAACCACCACTCCACATTGTGTTAGCTAATCCAAGTTTATCATTTTAAAAGGCTTATTGATCATCAGATAACCCTTTTGCAATTATGTTAGCACAGCTGAAAACTGTTGATTAAAGAAGCAATAAAACTGTCCTTCTTTAGACTAGTTGAGTATCTGGAGCATCAGCATTTGTGGGTTCGATTACAGGCTCAGAATGGCAAGAAACACAACTTTCTTCTAAAACTCGTCAGTCTATTTCTTGTTCTGAGAAATGAAGGCTACTCAATGCCAGAAATTGACAAGATACTGAAGATCTCGTACAACGCTGTGTACTACTCCCTTCACAGAACAGCGCAAACTGTCTCTAACCAGAATAGAAAGAGGAGTGGGAGGCCCCGGTGCACAACTGAGCAAGAGGACAAGTACATTAGAGTGTCTATTTTGAGAAACAGACGCCTCACAAGTCCTCAACTGGCAGCTTCAGTAAATCGTACCCGCAAAACACCAGTCTCAATGTCAACAGTGAAGAGGCGACTCCAGGATGCTGGCCTTCTAGGGAGAGTTGCAAAGAAAAAGCCATTTCTCAGACTGGCCAATAAAAAGAAAAGATTAAGATGGGCAAAATAACACAGACACTGGACAGAGAAAGATTGGGAACAAGTGTTATGGACAGACAAATCTAAGTTTGAGGTGTTCAGATCACAAAGAAGGACATTTGTGAGACATAGAAAAAATGAAAAGATGCTAGAGGAGTACTTGACACCATCTGTCAAGCATGGCGGAGGCAATGTGATGGTCTGGGGGTGCTTTGGTGGTGGTAAAGTGGGAGATTTGTACAGGGTAAAAGGGATCTTGAATAAGGAAGGCTATCACTCCATTTTGCAACGCCATGCCATACCCTGTGGACGGCGCTTAACTGGAGCCAATTTCCTCCTACAACAGGACAATGACACAAAGCAGAGCGCTGATGGAGTGGCCAGCACAGTCACCGGATCTCAACCCTATTGAAATGTTGTGGGAGTAGCTTGACCGTATGGTACGTAAGAAGTGCCCAGCAAGCCAATCCAACAATCCAATGGGAGGTGCATCAGGAAGCATGGGGTGAAATCTCTTCAGATTACCTCAACAAATTGACAAGTAGAATGCCAAAGGTCTGCAAGGCTGTAGTTGCTGCAAATGGATGATTCTTTGCCGAAAGCAAAGTTTGAAGGACACAATTATGATTTCAAACCTTGTCAACGTCTTGACTATATGTCCTATTCATTTTGCCCCTCATTTCATATATGTTTTCATGGAAAACAAGGACATTTCTAAGTGACCCCAAACTTTTGAACGGTAGTGTACATGGCAGCAATATTTAACTGAATGATCATGCTTTACCTATAGTGAGTTGTGATTTGAAGCAAATGCATTACTATTTGAATGACAAAATATCTGACCTTTTCGTCTAGAAGTGGGTTGTCCACCCACAACCATGTTTTCTCTTGTTGTGCATCCGTTAGCCCAATCCAGAACTCAATGTCATTGTTAAGGATCTTTTTTTTTTTTTTAAGAACTTTCATCTCAAAAGGTCTTTACCAGAAAGTTTAACTGAAAATGAATATTAGAGTGCTGCTCTGGGTTAACACAGTCATCTAAGGCCTTAGTAAAAGGTGATTGTAGATGTACTTTATCATAATGTCATTGAATAGTAATACTGTTGGCTGTCTATGACGACCAGGAGTCCCCCCCATGGAAATACACATATCCCGACAGATTCCAGGTCAGTTAATCAGTGGAGAAGTAATAGCACATTTCCCCCCCCCCATGTTGCTCCCAGCCTTTGGCACATAGACTGGTATTCCCTGTGGAGGAAAGGAACAAAAATAACCCTAATGCCATTCAGTGTCCCACATCTATCATATGTCTACAGTCCCATTCCAAAAACAGAGTATTTATGTAATTATATACCATAGTATATGAACAGGGAAAATGTTACTGTCTTTCATGTTACTGACAGCATATGTTACTGTCTTTCATGTTACTGACAGCATATGTTACTGTCTTTCATGTTACTGACAGCATATGTTACTGTCTTTCATGTTACTGACAGCATATGTTACTGTCTTTCATGTTACTGACAGCATATGTTACTGTCTTTCATGTTACTGACAGCATATGTTACTGTCTTTCATGTTACTGACAGCATATGTTACTGTCTTTCATGTTACTGACAGCATATGTTACTGTCTTTCATGTTACTGACAGCATATGTTACTGTCTTTCATGTTACTGACAGCATATGTTACTGTCTTTCATGTTACTGACAGCATATGTTACTGTCTTTCATGTTACTGACAGCATATGTTACTGTCTTTCATGTTACTGACAGCATAGATTCATATATTGACCTGAGACATTTTCACAACTGCCATTATGAATATAAACATGTTGATTTACTATCCATATATATTTCACCTGCCTATATAGGAATAAGGAGTGACTAAAGCTTAAACCTAACATTTCACCCTATAAAACCATTGATTTCTGTGTATTTCTTGTTCTATTTTGTATCCTGGAAATGTACATTTGATATGAATTAAATTCTAGAAATGTAAAACACATGCCTATTTAACGTTTAAATCTTTTAGGTATTACTTTTAGGTATTACTGAATAGTGTGCCACCATTTGGGACATTTCTGCATAGTAGAATCTACTCACCTGTGGTTGTGGGGCAAGTGGGTGGAATTCTCTGCTCAATCAATTCTTGATTTAACCAATTTTTTTAAAACTAAGAATGAATCAAAAAGCTAGTCACATGACTACCACTTCTCTCTTCTTGTTGAATCATGAAATCCATAATTTACTCAGAAATGTAATGGTAAAGGCCATAACATAATCATCAGTACAAAACCAAAGATATTGATCTGTTTTAAGCAGTCAATCACATGTCATCTTGAAGAAAATACACTTTTATACTAATATCACCAATCTGAGGTCAAATGGACGTGTAATTCCACTACATTTTCTGGGGTGAAAATGCAGGTTTGTGTAGGTTATTAACAGTAACTGTCCACATTATGAAAATTATCAGAATATACAATTTACTATGGCAAAATATTTCAACATGTCCATTTAAGATGATAGTATACACTATATATACAAAAGTATGTGGGCACCCGGTCAAATTAGTGGATTTGGCTATTTCAGCCACACCCGTTGCTGACAGGTGTATAAAATCATGTAATCTCCATAGACAGACATTGGCCTTACTGAAGAGCTCAGTGACTTTCAACATGGCACCACCTTTTCAACAAGTCAGTTAGTCAAATTTCTGCCCTGCTATAGCTGCCCCGGTCAACAGAAAAGTCTAGGAGCAACAATGGCTCAGCCTTTAAGTGGTAGGCCACACAAGCTCACAGAACGGGAGCTTGTGTCCTCCGTTGCAACACTCACTACCGAGTTCCAAGCTGCCTCTGGAAGCAACGTCACAAGAACTATTTATCGGGTGCTTTATGAAATGGGTTTGCATGGCCGAGTCGCCGCACACAAGCCTAAGATCACCATTCACAATGCCAAGTGTCGGCTGGAGTGGTGTAAAGCTCACCGCCATTGAGCAGTGGAAATGCATTCAATGGAGTGATGAATCAAGCTTCAAAATCTGGCAGTCTGACAGACAAATCTGGTTTTGGCCGATGCCAGGAGAACTCTACCTGCCCCAATGCACAGAGCCAACTGTGAAGTTTGGTGGAGGAGTAATAATGGTCTGGGGCTGTTTCATGGTTCGGGCTAGGCCCCTAGTTTCAGTGAAGGGAAATCTTAACTCTACAGCATACAATGTGCGTCCAACTTTGTGGCAACAGTTTGAAGGCTTTTTCCTGTTTCATCATGCGCAAAGCGAGGTCCATACAGAGATGGTTTGTCGAGATCGGTGTGGAAGAACTTGACTGGCCGCACAGAGCTCTGACCTCAACTACGTCGAACACCTTTGGGATGAATTGGAACGCAGACTGCGAGCCAGGCCTAATTGCCGAAATTCAGTGCCCGACCTCACTAATGCTCTTGTGGCTGAATGGAAACAAGTCCCCGCAGCAAGCCTTCCCAAAAGAGTGGAGGCTATTATAGCAGCAAAGGGGTACCCATTGCCGTATGCCCCTGATTTTGGAATGAGATGTTCGATGAGCAGCTGTCCACATACTTTTGGTAATGTAGTTAGTTGCCCACTGGTAAACTATTGCAACAATGACATCTCTTTCTCACTCATTTAACCATTTAGAGAGTAAAATAATGCTCTCAACCACAATTTAACCAGGTGCTCTAGACTAGAGCCTCCATCATCTGTACAGCAGCCTGAACGTTTGACATCCCTACCTTTTAGGTTTCTCTTTGTGTCTAGTCCATTGTACTGGCCTATGTGATGGGTAGTACTTTGATGCATTTTATTGCTTTGTTTATCGTTTATCACCTGAATATTCGGTCTCAGCCAACAATTGTTGATATCCCCCGTCCCTTACCTGACCCTTACAGACGCAGATGCCGGACCCGAAGACGTTCAAGCAGCACTTTGAGAGCAAGCATCCCAAATCCCCAATGCCCCCAGAGCTGGATGATGCTGAGGCTTAAAAGACCAACGCACACAATGGACCTACAGCTGGGTTTCTATTCTCGCATCATTCAGACTCCCAGTTTACATGTTAGAAGCAAACTCTTTCCTTATGCTATAGTTGTTGTATTTTGTACGACTCAATATGTGGATATGTTGTCACTCATCGCCTTTCATGTTGTGATTCACAGACACACGATGACCACGATTAGAGCGCTGCAACTGGAACTTAATGGCGTCAAGAGACAAAATACTGAGACCCCTGGACATGGGTGGGGGATATTTGTGACAATGACCTAAAAAGGGGGGCAGAAGCACACCATCTTATATGTCCAACCACCCCTCAACTTCACTCTTTTGAAGCACCCATCTTAATTATATGAGCCCACTCTACCTACATCCCTTTTCCCCATGCTGCTTCCTTCATTAATACCTGATTCAGTAACATCTAGACTGTTACACGTCTAAAAGTATCAGGGTGTTATTGTTTTTGCAACTTTTTCTCAGTTGTGTACCGCTGTCTTACTTTAACCCACAACTCTTTTCTATACCTCCTCCCATACACTCTTGTGCAAATCATTTCTGCTTTCTTTGAGAATGGTGTCATAGTGGAAAGGATTTGTTATTTGTCCAAGACTGAGTCTTGTTCTGCCTGTAAAAGGCCCTGGTTGAAACAGTGCCAAAATCACTGTGGATAGTCACCTGGTCCACGTTGTAACAGTTGTATTTTGCATTTGACCATTTCCAAGAAATGTAGCAATATATATGAAATCATTCCTCTGCCTATTTGATCCATTCTGAAGGAAAGCAGTGAATACGTTTTGTGTGTGAGAGAATATTTATGCCTTGTAATTCTAGCAGAAAATGTGTTACTTCCAAATGCAAGTTAAACGCCATTCCTTCTATACTGATACCAGACAAATGTATACTTACAAGTATTTTCAAATGTATTTCCAATATACTGCAATGGTATGTAGCTGAACAGGGGTTGGAGTTTCTGGAGGTCTGTGTTCACTGGCAATTCCTCTCACTTCTGCATCAAATCAACCTCCGCAATATATATTCTAGTTTATTGTATTACAAATATAGCAGTACACAGTCCTCCATAAATATGTTGACAATGACACATTCCTGTGTATTGGATCCTCTCTACATAGAAAAACGACAAAAAAATAGAATTGGACATTTTCCATTGCTACTAACTTGTACTGGTTACAGGTAGAACTAAAGAAATGCACACACTTATGGTCCATATATTTAGCGTTTTAATTGAACCATGTGTAGTACATCTAAAAGAGACAATGAGAAATTCATGGTTCAACAAGACAACAGCCATCAAAAGGGTAGAAATGTAGCGTTGCACATGTCACAGTACTTCACAGCTTTGATTGGATACATAGAATATGACAAAGGGTGATGTAATTATCTGAATTACTGTAGATTTGAATAGTTTAAGAGTGAAGTATGGTTACAAGTCGAATGTGAAGATCCGTCGTTATGAAAGAGGTAATGTGTGTTATTCATATACCATTCTCATACTCAAAGTCAATATATTATACTGAACAAAAATGTAAACACCACATATAAAGTGTTGGTCCCATGTTTCATGAGCTGAAATAAAAGATCCCAGAAAAGTTCCATATGTACAAAAAGCGCATTTCTTTCTAATCTTGTGCACCAATTTGTTTACATCCCTGTTAGTGAGCATTTCTCCTTTGCCAAGATAATCCATTCACCTGCTGACTGCAGGAATGGCCACCAGAGCTGTTGCAAGAGAATGTAATATTCCTTTCTCTACCATGACGTTTTAGAGAATTTGGCTGTATATCCAACCGGCCTCACAACCTCCAGACCACGTGTAACCACGCCAGCCCAGGACCTCCACATCCGGCTATTCACCTGTGGGATCGTCTGAGTTCAGACACCCGGATAGCTGATGCAACTGTGGGATCGTCTGAGAACAGACACCCGGATAGCTGATGCAACTGTGGGATTGCACAACTGAAGAATTTCTGCACAAACTGTAAGAAACCGTCACAGGGAAGGCCATCTGTTTGCTTGTCATACTCACCAGGGTCTTACTGCAGTTCGGCATCATAACTGACTTCAGTGGGCAAATACTCACCTTCGATGGCCACTGGCACACTGAAGAAGTGTGCTCTTTAAGGATCAATCCCGCGTCGCGTGGGCGAGCGGTTTGCTGATGTCAATGTTGTGAACAGAGTGCCCCATGGTGGCACTGGGGTTACGGTATAGGCAGGCATAAGCTACGGACAACGAACACAATTGCATTTTATCGATGGCAATTTGAATGCTCAGAGATACCTCTATGAGATCCTGAGGCCCATTGCTGTGCCAGTAATCCTCTGCCATCACCTCATATTTCAGCATGTTAATGCGCGGTCCCATTACGCAAGGATCTGTACACAATTCCTGGGTGCTGAAAATGTGCCAATTCTTCCGTGTCCTGCATACTCACAAGCATGTTTGGGATGCTCTGGATCGACGTGCACGACAGCGCGTTCCAGTTCCCGCAACTTTTAAAAACCATCGAAGACGAGTGGGACAACATTCCACAGGCCTCAATCAACAGCCTGATCAACTATGCTAGGGAGATGAGGGCTCCCGAATGGCGCAGCGGTCTAAGTTACTGCATCTCAGTGCAAGAGGCATCACTGCAGTCCCTGGTTGGAATCCAGGCTGCATGATATCCGGTCATGATTGGGAGTCCCATAGGGCGGTGCACAATTGGCCCAGCGTCGTCGGGATTGGCCGACATTGTAAATAAGAATTTGTTCTTAAATGACTTGCCTAGTTAAATAAAAAATAACAAAAACATTAAATTAAATGTGTCCCGCTGCATGACGCAAATGGTGGTCACACCAGATACTGACTGGTTTTCTGATCCACGCTCCTATCTATTACCAACAGATGCACATCTGTATACCCAGTCAAGTGAAATCCATAGATTAGGGCCTAAATAACGTATTTTAATTGACTGATTTCCTTATATGAACTATAACTAAAATTGTTGCATGTTGCGTTTAAATTTTTGTTCAGTGTAAATACATACTATTTCTCTGCATATTGCCAGATTATTGCTATCAACCCTGTTTGTATCTTTTGGAACGATGGTAGTGAAGTTTATTAAAATTATGTAGAATAGATGGGCCACCACAGATGTTACAGGCATCCACAGGTCTTGACCACCATGTTGCGATGCTTCTTTAGGATCACATTGTTGTTGTCGTCGTAGAAGAGTACAGAGATGGGACTGAGCTTGGTGGGTGCGCAGCACGCTTTGGGAACCTCATCCGGCTTCAAAAGGTGAACCTGCCATGAAAAAAGGTCAATCAGACTTATTCATAGATACACTTTGATATAATCCATGATAATATCCTGTCAGTTTAGTAAACAATAATTTTCAAATATGTGTTGGAACATACAGTGGGGCAAAAAAGTATTTAGTCAGCCACCAATTGTGCAAGTTCTCCCACTTAAAAAGATGAGAGAGGCCTGTAATTTTTATCATAGGTACACTTCAACTATGACAGACAAAATGAGAAAAAAAAAAAAGAGAAAATCACATAGTAGGATTTTTAATGAATTTATTTACAAATTATGGTGGAAAATAAGTATTATTTTTTTCAGTATAATAGCACAGAGGCTGTCCACTTATCTGGAAAGGAACAAGTACATTGATACATCTGTACAGAAAGCAGGCATTGCTGCTTTCTCTGGTTGCCTGGAACATACTAGTATGATTTGGCACCAGATCCAAACAGCTAAGAAGGACAAGAGAGACCTCTATGTCATCTTCCTCGACCTGGCCAATGCCTTTGGCTCACTTCCCCATGAACTCCTCTGGGTATCCTTCAACATTTTCCATGTACCAGAACCCATCACTACACTGGTAAAGGCCTATTTCCAAGACCTGCAATTGTGTTTCACAACAACATGGCAGCGCTTGGAAGTAGGCATAATGGCAGGCTGTACAATTTCTCCTCTGGCCTTCACTATGGCCATGGAAGTCATCATCAGGGCATCAAGATGGGTGGTCGGCGGTGAGAGAACTAAGGAAGGGCTCCGTCTCCCACCTATCCGAGCATACATGGATGACATGACTACACTTACCACCACTGCAGCATGCACCAGGTGGCTACTTGCAAAACTGCAGGATAACATCAAGTGGGCCCGGATGAGAGGTCCCAATAACAACAGTGGAGAAGATGGAGCGAACCATTACCTCATACGTGAAGAAATGGCTGGGTGTCCCACGATGCCTGAGTAACATCGGCCTCTATGGCAAAGGGGTCCTTGAACTACCTCTTACAAGTCTAACGGAGGAGTACAAGTGCTCTAAAGTAAGACTTCAGATGACATTGAAGGACTCCAAAGACCAGACCATTAGCCTGCACCTCCCCTACAAACTGGACGGAAATGGACATCATCCAAGGCTGTGCAGCAAGCAACATCAGCCCTGAGACACCAAGACATTGTGGGGAATATCCAGCATGGAAGAGGAGGCTTTGGCCTGGGCAAGCAAACCAACGTTCCATAAGGCAACAACATCTGAACGCAGGAAAGAGGTGCGCAGACAGGAGGAGACTGCAAGAAGTGCAAAGGCTGTCTCTCTTGCTAAACAAGGACAATGGACGAGGTGGGAAGGCCTGGAGAGGAGAAAGATCAACTGGAGTGAGCTTTGGCAAATGGAGGCAAGCAACATCAGCTTCATCATAAGAGCTGTTTATGATGTGCTTCCATCACCAAAAACTCTACATCAATGGTATGGTGAGGACTCGACCTGCCCCCTCTGCCCAGCTCCAGCGACTCTCAGGCATATAATGACAGGTTGCAAGACCAGCCTCTCACAAGGCCGCTACACCTGGAGGCACAATTAGGTCCTCAAGAGCCTGGCTGCAGCACTTGAGACCAAGAGGAGTGCAACCAATTCATTACCTCCAAAAACAAGCAATCCCATCAAAACAACAACATTCATCCGGGAGGGACAGAAAAGGCCCAAGTATCCTCCTACAAAGCCAGAAACTGGACACCTAGCCATGGCCCGGGACTGGAAGATGCTTGTCGATATTGGCCAGCAACTAATTTTTCCACCTGAGATTGCTTCTACCAACCTTAGGCCAGACATGGTACTCTGGTCCCCTTCATGAAAGGCTGTGTACATCATAGAGCTCACAGTCCCGTGGGAAAACTCTGTTGAAGAGGCCTACGAGCGTAAGAAACTGCGTTACACAGAGTTGGCAGCAGACGCAACTCAGCGTGGCTGGAATGCAAAAGTCTGGCCAGTTGAAGTGGGATGCAGAGGATTCGTGGCTTCTTCCACCATCAGGTTGCTGAAAGAACTTGGAATCCATGGACAGGCTCTGCGGCAGACCGTCAGAGCAGTTTCTCAAGCAGCTGAAAGAGGCAGCCAGTGGATCTGGATCAAACGGAAGGACCCTTGCTGGGCTATAACTTCATGACCCCCCACCCCCTCCTGAGAACCCAATTCAGATCCCTCCAACTTGAGGAGGGCATATGAGGTATGCGGGCAGCTGTAGGGCTGGCTCAGGGAAGAGGACGCCCCTGCCTTGCATAGTCCCGTGGGACATCTTAATTGGGCATGGGACACAAGCTAAGGCTTGATCACCCTTTAGCTGGCCACCTTTGATGAGGGTGTTTAGTGATTAAAGGCCGAAACACCCACTGATTCAAAGGCACACTACTGAGGATGTATCCCAAAATTGACATCTTACCCCAGTCTAAGAAATAAACCTCCCATGCCACTCTGTCAACATCACGGCAAATCTCATGCGAGTGCATTCCATCTATTGGCACAATGGACAGTTTTTAACATCTCGTCCCGTGTTTTATGATTCTGATTTGGTCAATAACAAAAGTTTATCTCAATACTTTGTTATATACTCTTTGTTGGCAATGACAGAGGTCAAACATTTTCTGTAAGTCTTCACAAGGTTTTCACACACTGTTGCTGGTATTTTGGCCCATTCCTCCATGCAGATCTCCTCTAGAGCAGTGATGTTTTGGGGCTGTTGCTGGGCAACACGGACTTTAAACTCCCTCCAAAGATTTTCTATGGGGTTGAGATCTGGAGACTGGCTAGGCCACTCCAGGACCTTGAAATGCTTCTTACGAAGCCACTCCTTCGTTGCCTGGGCGGTGTGTTTGGGATCATTGTCATGCTGAAAGACCCAGCCAAGTTTCATCTTCAATGCCCTTGCTGATGGAAGGAGGTTTTCACTCAAAATCTCACGATACATGGCCCCATTCATTCTTTCCTTTACACGGATCAGTCGTCCTGGTCCCTTTGCAGAAAAACAGCCCCAAAGCATGATGTTTCCACCCCCATGCTTCACAGTAGGTATGGTGTTCTTTGGATGCAACTCAGCATTCTTTGTCCTCCAAACACGACAAGTTGAGTTTTTACCAAAAAGTTATATATTGGTTTCATCTGACCATTCTCCCAATCTTCTTCTGGATCATCCAAATGCTCTCTAGCAAACTTCAGACGGGCCTGGACATTGTCTGGCTTAATAAGCAGGGGGACACGTCTGGCACTGCAGGATTTGAGTCCCTGGCGGCGTAGTGTGTTACTGATGGTAGGCTTTGTTACTTTGGTCCCAGCTCTCTGCAGGTCATTCACTAGGTCCCCCCGTGTGGTTCTGGGATTTTTGCTCACCGTTCTTGTGATCATTTTGACCCCACGGGGTGAGATATTGCGTGGAGCCCCAGATCGAGGGAGATTATCAGTGGTCTTGTATGTCTTCCATTTCCTAATAATTGCTCCCACAGTTGATTTCTTCAAACGAAGCTGCTTACCTATTGCAGATTCTGTCTTCCCAGCCTGGTGCAGGTCTATAATTTTGTTTCTGGTGTCCTTTGACAGCTCTTTGGTCTTGGCCATAGAGGAGTTTGGAGTGTGACTGTTTGAGGTTGTGGACAGGTGTCTTTTATACTGATAACAAGTTCAAACAGGTGCCATTACTACAGGTAACAAGTGGAGGACAGAGGAGCCTCTTAAAGAAGAAGTTACAGGTTTGTGAGAGCCAGAAATATTGCTTGTTTGTAGGTGACCAAATACTTATTTTCCACCATAATTTGCAAATAAATTCATTAAAAATCCTACAATGTGATTTTCTGGATTTTTTTTCTCATTTTGTCTGTCATAGTTGAAGTGTACCTATGATGAAAATTACAGGCCTCTCATCTTTTTAAGTGGGAGAACTTGCACAATTGGTGGCTGACTAAATACTTTTTTTGCCCCACTGTATATGTTAACTTTAGTAAATGTTGCTAAGTGATGCACTTTTGCTAGTAGTACTAACTAGCGTGCTACGTTTTACGTCCTAATAATTGTTTGTTTGTTTTCCTTTTCCTACTTTTAGAATCAACTGTACTGGATGAGGTCCAGTTGGATGTGTCACTGCTGCCAGTTATCCTTCATGTCCAGGATGCTGCTATCATCCTTGAGGATGTGCCGACTATCCTTGAGGTACACTTTTCAGAAAGCTTTTGGTTTTATGTTTGAAAAGTATCCCACATATTCATTCTGAAAATCTTTGTTGTCTGCTTTAGGAGGCCACTGGTAATTGGCAGCTGATACCGATTAGCCCCATGTTCCTCACTCTAAATGTCTGTGTAGTCTGGTCTTGTCAGATGCTGTTGTACCCATTGAATCTAATGGTTGACATTCTCCATTCCCTCCCTCCCACAGCCTCTACCTTACCACCAAGAGAGTGGAGGACATCGCCCTGAGGCTCATCTCCCTGCCCCAGGCCTTCACTGTGAGTGACCCCTCCAAGAAGATTGACATTGAGAGGGAGCTGGCTGAGGCAAAGGTGAGTTCATTAACTCTTTCATGTCTCACTTTGAGTTCTTCCACATGCATGTCTTTTATACATCACAGTATCTGATCTATTTGAAATCATTCCTATTTTCTTGTCCTAGATCCATCATGTTAACCTGATAGATGTCCTCTTTGAACTGGTGCTGTTTGGGTTGATGACAGCTCAGAAGTCCCTGATGGTGGTAAGTAGCATCTCACTGGTACATGTTTCGATGTCTCTCTATTATCAAATTCACTTCAATTTCTCTTCTCTCCCCCTCTGTTTCCTTTAGCACCCTGGTGGGTTCATGGGCGTCTGTACGCTCTCTTGTACTCCTTCCTGCCCGCTGCCAGCATTGAGCCAAAGGCTGCGAGATACCTGCTGCTGGTCAATGTAAGAGTCAAGAGTTTACTTCCTTATTCCTAGTTGACCTGAATAACAGGGTTTCAATTACATTTTACAGGGAGTAACTCTCATTGTCTCTCTGCTCTTGGTAAGCTAGTAACTCAGAGCCATTATCTATGTGTTGTGTGGTGTTCTCTTCAGGGTGGGCTGATGGCTCTGCTAGATGACATGTTTGGGCAGCAGCTGGCCTGGTACTTTAACCCAGTGTCTCTGGTCACTGAGCTCTCCAGCCTCCTGGAGTACCACCTGGAGAACCTCATGGCCAGCATGTAGTCCTACTGCAGAGATCTGAAAGGCCACACTCTCTTTGTCCATCCATTTTCTCTCTCTCTCTGTCCATCTCTCTTTTTCTCTCTCTCAGGATGTGAGGACTTGAAGTTCTTTGTTGAACCTTGATTAGTTAACAGCCATTAAATTAATGTATTCTCTTGTGTTCTCTCCCCACAGGATTCTTGTGACACTTTGCCACCTAACAGGGATCAAGACACTGATGCACTACATTACTTTGCACTGAATTTTACATTTTAAAATAAAATAACTGGTAGTTTAACAGCATTTGTCTTTGTCTTTTCATTTACTTGATTATTTCATCACTACTTCCTCTTCCTGAGTTATGAGGCTAATATTACATGAACAATTATGCTTTATTCTTTACATTTGGAAATAAACAACATTTAATTGATTTACAGGTACTACAGGCCCACACTTTATGGCATTGTATTGTGATGTGTGATACTGTACTGACTCTTCAAGCTGTCAAAAGTGTTCCACAGGGATGCTGGCCCATGTTGACTCCCAATGCTTCCCACAGTTGTGTCAAATTCATTCATTGTCCTTTGGGTGGTGGACCATTCTTGACACACCTACTACCATACCCTGTTCAAAGGCACTTACATATTTTGTCTTGCCCATTTACCCTCTGAATGGCACACATACACAATCCATGTCTCAATGCTTAAACATCATTCTTTAACCTGTCTCCTTCATCTACACTAATTGAAGTTGGTTTAATAAGTGACATCAATAAGGGATCATAGTTTTACCTGGTCAGTCTGTCATTTAAAGAGCAGGCATATAGTATAAAGTCGACCACTTCAGTCTTGAATGTAACTTCTCACTATCTGTACTCTACATTAAGAGTCTCAGTTAATATAGGTATTTTACTTTCAATTTGCCATGTTTACCATTCATGTCTGAGCCAATTACCTTCTTTCCCACTGAAACCAATGTTATCGTTCATGTGAGAGAGGGTGTAGTAGTGTATACTGACCACTAGTTGGATCATAGCGTGGTTGGTGGCGTTCATGCAGGAACCCAGAGGGTATAGGCATTCTCCATCACAGTAGAAGGCAGAGTAACCACTAGGAGCCAGGACCCAGTCCTAATGGGGAGAAATACCATAGAAATAGATTGATAAAATCAGATGAATGACTAGAACAGACTACATTTCTATCAGAAATACGTCATAAAACATGCAAAGAACAGAACATACTACACAAATGCCTTGCTTCCTTAAAAATACTAATTGTGTGATACAGCAAATAAGGAGATACAATGTTAGCTCATGATATTATCTATTCAGTAGAATGAGTAGTTAAGGGAGACAGAAGCTTACCTTCCAGCCTAGGTCACTAAAGCTCACATATAATTCATGTCTCTTACAAGCCTGACGCCCACTGTTGACGTGGCTGTGGTCTGAAAGGGACCAAACAATATGTTTTGAGACAGGACAGACTGTGAAGCACACTTTGGATGCATTAGATCTACAATAAAGACATAATTAAATGTAAACACAACGTAAGTAATTTTGTAATTTGAATGAACTATGCCTTTAAACGTTGCATTAAACAAGCTTCACAACAAGACCTAAAACCAGTGTTGTCCTCTGACCTTGTAGGACCTCACCATGTATACTGGGAAGGGGCAGGTCATATTTGGGCTTCCTCTTGCGGGGGTTGGGTTTCAGGGCGCGTGGGGGGCGACAGGGGACCTGGCTGGCTCTGAAGAAGGTCACCATGAAGGGCTGTTTGGAGCGGGGGCCCCTTCGACCCACCAATCCTACCCACCCAGCTGACAAGGACCGGTCTGATGGAGAGAAAACAGTGTGTGTGCGTGTATGTGAGATATAAACGTGAGGTAAACCAAAACAACATATCTCCATTTCTATGTATTTACTAAACAATAACACATACTATGAGACATTTACAGTGTTACTTCACATGCACTGGTGTCATATTCTGAATTAACTTGCCTCTTTATTCAAAGGCATAATAATCTAGAAATCCCTTTTGTGGGTAATCACCTCCCCATCCGCAGAGCATTTCCTGTCCCTGACCATAGTATTAACTCTATGAGGCTCACCCTCCTCTGTCTCCACATAGAGACGAATGCCCAGGTTGCTGCGGGGGTGCAGGAGCCAACGGTTGCTGGCAGAGGTCACGTCAAAAGCCAGCCAGCCCTCCTGCCCCGCGGGCACTGACTGTATGTCCAGCAGCACCAGCTCTGGCTCTCTGAGGAGAGTAGAGGAGTGGCATGAGATAACCTCTGGAGAGATACGCAAAGCATGTTGTATGGCCATGCAGTAGAGACAAACAAACAGAGAGACAGCCACTTGAGCTTCAACTCTCTCGAGAACCAAGCCTCTGCAAGACGTCCTCGCAAGCCACAACGTGGCCAAATGAGTTCTGTTGCCAGGAGCTGTTTGAGGTCAAAAGTTGAATTGCAATTAATTTTAAACATTGCATTTTGCCGCAGCAACAAACCAATGTGTATAGAGAGAAGACAGAGTATTCAACGAGAGTGAGGGGAATATTAAAGGGATTATTTGATATACTTGATCCTTTTTTCATGCAAATACCAAACCCGATCCTCTAAACATGTCAGGGAGAGATCGTTAAATAGACATATTATGTCGATCTAGTGGCAGGAACCTGTGTTTGCTCTCCCGTTGGATCTCGTAGACAGAGATGTGCAGGGTGCGGTTGGCCCTCTGGCCCATGGTCAGGGTCTTATAAATGCGGAACTCTGCAGCCGTGACCGTCTCCCCCTGGGGGAGGGGCGTCAGGTCAAAACGGAACTCCTTCCAGTACGGCCGTGGCTGCAGCAGGTCCCGCTCCTGCTCCACTGAGGGAGAGGAGGAGAGAGGAAGGTCGATGTAAGGCCACTGACATTTTCACATGTAAACAGCACAACACCTCATAGTCACATCTACACGACTTCCACTCCCCTCAACAAGCCCTAAAAAGACTAATACAAACACAGAGACATTCTCATTGTATGATGCAGACATTCCCACATGACACAAGAAGGACAGAAGAGGACAAGGGCGGAGGGGAGGCGAAAGAGCAATACATCTAATATGGAAGTGTGTGAATGAGAAGACCGGGGGAAAGAGAAGAGCACCAGAAGTGGGAAGGTGTGGAGGGAGATGGGAGGATTGGAAGGTGAGTGACTGGGTCATTGGAAATAGGGGGAAAGAGAGGAGCGGAGCAGACGTGTGGCGCGAGGTGAGCCCAATTGAAGGAGGACTGGATAGCGGTAACGTAGAGAGGGGAGAGAAAGAGGCAATAGGGAAAGACTGAGAAATAGAGGGATGGACACGCAAACACTGGTCACTCACCACAGCCGCAGTGTCTCAAGCGAGACTACGTACATGAACACACACATACTTGAAGACACGCGCTATGCTCTCACACGCACTCTCTCTCTCTCTCACACACACACACACACAGTCCTCCACAGGGAGCCCTGCAAAGCAGAGTAACAACCCTGGTCGGTCTCTGGAGTATACAGTAATTAGAGACACTAAAGACCTTCAACTGCAGCAGCTGCTCAACACACACGCCACTAACTACAGGTTGGGCAGTATTTTTAGAGCGGTCTTCTGAGTCCGTTTCTCTGTTTCTGTGTGTGTGTGTCAGTGGGGCCTGTAATTCCTTACAGCTGTGTCCCCTACGCACGGTCTTGAGCGGGTTGCATGGCCTTGACTGGTTCGGATTGATAGGGTGTGTGTGTGATGGGTGACTTCAATTGACAGTGGCTATAATTGAGAAACTGTCTAGATTCATAGATGGCCTTAAAATGGTGGTTCAAGGCATCACACCAGACATTGTCAAAATAAGATCAACTGAAACATTAACTGAAAGGCATGTACAGTGCCTTGCAAAAGTATTCATCTCCCTTGGCATTTTCCTATTTTGTTGCATTACAACCTGTAATTGAAATGGATGTTCATGGTAATGGACATACACAAAATTGTTCAAATTGGTGAAGTGAAATGAAAATAATTACTTGTTAAAAAAATAAATACAAAAAATGGAAAAGTGGTGCGTGCAAATGTATTCACCCTCTTCACTATGAAGCCCCTAAATAAGATCTGGTGCAACCAATTACCTTCAGAAGTCACATAATTAGTTAAATAAAGTCCATCTGTGTGCAATCTAAGTGTCACATGATCTGTCACATGATCCCAGTATATATACACGCTTGTTCTGAAAGGCCCCAGATTCTGCAACACCACCAAGCAAGCGGCACCATGAAGAACAAGGATCTCTCCAAACAGGTCAGGGACAAAGTTGTGGAGAAGTACAGATCAGGGTTGGGTTATATAACAAATTGAGACTTTGAACATCCCACGGACTACCAATTAAATCCATTATTTAAAATTGAAAGAATATGGCACCACAACAAACCTGCCAAGAGAGGGCCGCCCACCAAAACTCACGTACCAGGCAAGGAGGGCATTAATCAGAGAGGCAAAGATAACCCTGAAGGAGTTGCAAAGCTCCAGATTGGAGTATCTGTCCATAGTACCACTTTAAGACGTACACTCCACAGAGCTGGGCTTTACGGAAGAGTGGCCAGAAAAAAGCCATTGCTTAAAGAAAAAAATAAGCACACATGTTTGGTGTTTGCGAAAAGGAATGTGGGAGACTCCCCAAACATATGGAAGAAGGTACTCTGGTCAGGTGAGACTAAAATTGAGCTTTTCGGTCATCGAGGAAAACGCAATGTCTGGTGAAGGAGGACAGAAGCACTTCGCATCACCCCGAGAACACCATGCTATGGGGATGTTTATCATTGGCAGGGACTGGGAAACGGGTCAGAATTGAAGGAATGATGGATGGCGCTAAATACAGGGAAATTCTTGAGGGAAACCTATTTCAGTCTTCCAGAGATTTGAGACTGGGACAGAGGTTCACCTTCCAGCAGGACAATGACCCTAAGCCTACTGCTAAAGCAACACTTGAGTGGTTTAAGGGGAAACATTTAAATGTCTTGGAATGGCCTAGTCAAAGCCCAGACCTCAATCCAATTGAGAATCTGTGGTTTGACTTCACGATTACTACACCAGTGGAACCCATCCCATTTGACAGAGCTGGAGCAGTTTTGCCTTGAAGAATGGGCAAAAAGCCCAGTGGCTAGATGTGACAAACTTATAGAGACATACCCCAAGAGACTTGCAGCTGAAATTGCTGCAAAAGGTGGCTCTACAAGGTATTGACTTTTTGGGGGGTGAATAGTTATGCATGCTTAAGTTTTTCATTTTTTTGGTCTTATCTCTTGTTTGTTTCACAAAAAAGAATATTTTGCATCTTCAAAGTGGTAGGCATGTTGTGTAAATGAAATGATAAACCCCCCCCCCCACAAAACCTATTTTAATTCTAGATTGTAAGGCAACAAAATAGGAAAAATGTCAATGTCAACAGTCATATATGGTGCTGTAATAAACATTCATATGTACGTCCAAATACTGTAGAAATACGAAGAGAAACTAGCATATTAAGTGTTCAAGCAATATGCAAAATGTCTAAAAGTAGTGAAGAGAAATAACATGAAATCAGGTTTCCCCACGGTAACAAGGTTTCTGATCTCATTCCAGGAGAGATAGCGGGAGGAAACAATTGGGAAAAGGATGTTTAATTTTTATGCCATTTCAGATAAGCATCAGTAGGTCTACTGTCTGGGCTGGTGCAGCACAGGAAAGGTCTCTCTGGTGATAACAAGTCTGACCTCTGCATAAGGTTGCCAGGTTGGCCTCATTTCTCATTGAAAATTCTAGCTATATCATTTTTCAGTTACTTTGGCTCTTTGCAAGACATGTAAAAGATCACAGGAGAAGTTTTGGGCCAGATCAGGCCCTGGGGCCTCTATTTTGAAATAACTGCTGGGAGACCATTGTCTGAACAAAAAACTCCCAACTAATTGGATAAAGAGACAGAAAGTAATAACCAATTAAAACACAGGAATTTAAAATTACAGGTGTGTCAACGGTCAGTAGCTCACCCAGATTAACGAAGCTCATGACCGTATCGGCCTCGCTGACCACCGTACCCAGCGGCGGCGTGTGTGTGCTGAGAGTGGGCAGTGCGGCATGGCTGACGTGGCCCGTCAACTCATCCAGACCGCCGAACCCCAGTCCTACCTCATTCCCTATTCCGTTTCCCTCATCCCCCTCGGCCGACACAGCGTGGTACAGGTCCAGCATGAAGAGGGGGGCTGAGGAGGGTGGTCGGAGGGGAGGATGTGGTCTGGGCCGGCCCGGTAGACCCAGGATGGACAGGATCTCCCTCTGCATCTCTTTCTTCTCTCGGCTGCTGAGGCGGCGGAAGCTGGAGTGGACGACTCCTTGGGCCTGGTGGCCCCAGAGACAGAGCAGCAAGGGGATGAGGATGAGAGCCACAGGGAAGAGCGGGAGTTGGAGGGGGTGTCTGTAGGTGCTGTTGTTGTTGCCACGGATGAGTCTTCTTCCCGTGCACGGGCAGGCGTGGGTGTACGTTCTGGAGGCGTCCGGTCTGTCCAAGCTCTCCGTGGTTTGAGAGAGATCTTTCAAGGTGTCCGATGACATCGTGGAAGAAGTTCTACCCGGGTGCTTTTATATATATATTTTTCTAACTTACAAGTCTTTGTTTGGTCTATGTTCTTTTGGCCTTCAATCCACACAAGAGCAGATTGTACTTTGGTGTGCGTTGCAGAGAACTGACACACCACAGAGGGACTGTTACTGTATGTCTCAGACTATCTGCATGTACAGTCTGTCTGTGTAGGCCAAACTGTCTTACGAGTATCACAGATCCGTCACTAACAAAAGGCACCGCTGTGATTTGTGACGGGAGCTGTTTAGATCAACGGTAGACACAGAGGTTTACTTTCTTTAATTCCCTCTGTTTATCTCCCCTCTTCTTCCTTCCTCTGCCCTTTCTACTACTTTAGTCTCCCAACCACCGCGTGTCTTCTCTCTTCTACCATAACACGACTCTACTCATGCAACACACAGCAGAACACAAAAATGAAAGCGAGGGTATAATTACAACTTTTTTTATGTCCTGATGAAAAACAAACAGCGTTGGTCTTAGAAATGGCTCCCTTTAAAGAAGTACATTTGAAGGAGGTTGACAGTGGTTAAGTTAAAGGGCAGGGTTGGTAGTCATTGAAATTTGAGAAGAGAACCAAATAATCAGACCTGTTTTCAGTCTAATCCGTCTTCAGAAGGATGAGGGAAGAAAACACCACACCTGCCGTGCGTGCCTCAAAGTCGGCTGGCAAACAACCTGATCACCACGCAAGGAACAAGATCCTCAGTGGAAAAATGATCTGCAGTCCACCTCTCAATCTTTCATTCTTTAATCCACAATTCTGGGGCACTTTTTAATCCATCAAACATTCTTTGTTTGTTTGTTTGGCCCACTTGTGTCTAACTCCAGATGTTTCCAGATGTCTTCCTCAAACTGTGTGTAGCTCCAACTTAAAATCCTTGGCACGTTGAGTCATTTGTCTTTTATTCTTTGCTTTTGTATGATCCTTTTGTGTTCATCCCAAAAATCCCCTAAACCACCTGTTTCAAGTGGAGAACAATGCCAGTATGTTTGTCAGCGTACTGTAATGTGCCCTTTGAGAGTTTACCTCATGTAAGGGTGCTTCAACACTGCTCGAGTTGTCCATAACCAAGAGGGAGTGTCCCATACAGCCTCCTCCCAGCCTCCTGCCTTCTCCCCCCCCCCCCATCCTCTCCCAACTCTCTTCCTTATTCTTCCCTTTGGGATTTTTAAAATCTCCCTCCCTTTATTTTCTCATGATCACTTACTTTCATGGGAAAATATAATGGAATCCCTTCAGTGTGATGAAAAATGCATACACTGAATATATTTTGAGATTAAGAAGAAAAGAAATCTCTCTAAATTTGGTTTACTGGACACGCTACCTCAACACTAACATTCAAGCATCGGGCGAACCTCTGACATCACAGCTGAGTGTTTTAGCTGTGGTTTGGAATCCTGGGGAACCACAAGGAGTGAATGACCTGCCAAAACCTGCCAGAAGAACACAGATTAGCAATTGTACCGTATCTTTAAACCGAATACTAAAAACATAAAAGGTAGACTGCTGTAGCTTAAGGTGTACTGTCAAAACATGTACCCCATGAAATGTTGTTTAAGGTATTTTATGCGTTTTAATTTCCTGTTAAACAGATTGCGAGTTGTCTTTACCTCATTCCAGTTTGACTGCAAATACTGTGTGTGGTGTGCTAGCAAGGCATTTGAGGGAAGAAATTACAACAAATTCAAATATAGTAGTGAGGGTCAGCTCCATGCCAGCTTGTGTTTGTGTATATTGGACTTCAAAGCACCCTGGGACTTGTGGCCACTTTGAACGGCACGAATACTAACTGACCAAACCAAACCGACCAACATTTTTTCTTAAGCCAGGGAGTCAGAAGTGCCATGAATGAGTATTTTCTCTGGTATTTTTGTTTTTCTTTCTCCAGTGTTGAGGGATTTTAGGGCCGGAGAGAGGGATGAAGGGATGGCGAAGATGAGAGAATGATAAGAGGGAGTCCGTCAGTTTGTCGTCGGAGTGAGGATAGGTAGTGAGGACAGACGGGAGGATAGATGGGGATGGTGGTAAGGGTTTGGAAAGTTCCATGTAAACACAGACACAGCTGCCCAGGGAAGACTAAAGACCAAATCCCATCCGCCTTCAGTGGAACCACCAAATAAACCAAGGTGATTCTCCCACTCACCAAGCAACTCAAGCCTTACACTTAGCTACTGCGGAAGCAGAGAATGAGACAGACCTGGGCTACGTCTCTCACAATATAGAATAAGCAGTAGAGAAACACCCATCCATGACCACAGAGACCACCCTCCCTCGATGGAAGATCCTAGTACAGGGCGTGTCCTTATCTCTGGAGAGGATAATTGTACCCTAACCTAATTACCAAGCCCTTTCCGGTGTGCAGAGACCTTATGGTCTATACTCTCTTCCAGACACACACGTAGGCATGGAGACACGGCCGCAGGCACACGCATGGAAACATGCATGTGGACATTGCATGTACACAGTGCCTTTCACAACCCTAGACCTTTTCCACATTTTGTGTTACAAAGTGGGATTAAAATGGATTTAATTTAATTTGTGTACAGCACTTTGAGATATCAGCTGACGTAAGAAGGGCTATATTCCGTTTCTTTTTATCCTAAAAAACATCCTAGTACTTGCCGATGAAAAGCATACCCATAATATGATGCAGCCACCACCACGCTTGAAAATATGAAGAGTGGTACTCAGTGATGTGTTGGATTTATCCCAAACATAACGCTTTGTATTCAGGACATATACTGAGTGTACAAAACATGAAGGACACCTGCCCTTTCCATGACATAAGACTGACCAGGTGACCAGCCTTGTTCACATTGCAGACCTTAATGCTCCAATTCAGTTTAGTTTTTCAAATTTGTTTTGTAATACTGACTGACCAAACAGCAAGTTACAAGTGACCAAATCGGGTGCGTGTGTGTTCAGACATCAGTAATTTGCTGACATGGCTATGCTAGTTGTCAAATTAACGACGGGTGTGTGTATGCAGTGGTGTAGGCCAATTGCTGTTGGCTCGTGGTTCCTATCACTCAGAAGTTATGTAGCAAGCTAAGGTCCGGTTATGGACATTTCCCAGTTGCTTTGAATATTCTAAATCATAGTGTAAGAACACATTTAAAGCCTCATAGGATAAGATGATCCAACTTTCAAAACAAGTCCTTTTTGGCCACTGCAGTCAACTAGCTAGCTAGCCACAGCAGTCAACTAGCTAGCTAGCCACTGCAGTCAACTAGCTAGCCACTGCGGTCAACTAGCTAGCTAGCTAGCCACTGCGGTCAACTAGCTAGCTAGCTAGCCACTGCGGTCAACTAGCTAGCTAGCTAGCCACTGCGGTCAACTAGCTAGCTAGCTAGCCACTGCAGTCAACTAGCTAGCTAGCTAGCCACTGCAGTCAACTAGCTAGCTAGCTAGCCACTGCAGTCAACTAGCTAGCTAGCTAGCCACTGCAGTCAACTAGCTAGCTAGCCACTGCAGTCAACTAGCTAGCTAGCCAGCCTGCAGTCAACTAGCTAGCTAGCCATTGCAGTCAACTAGCTAGCTAGCCATTGCAGTCAACTAGCTAGCTAGCCATTGCAGTCAACTAGCTAGCTAGCCACTGCAGTCAAACTAGCTAGCTAGCCACTGCAGTCAACTAGCTAGCTAGCTAGCCACTGCAGTCAACTAGCTAGCTAGCTAGCCAGCCACTGCAGTCAACTAGCTAGCTAGCTAGCCACTGCGGTCAACTAGCTAGCTAGCTAGCCACTGCAGTCAACTAGCTAGCTAGCTAGCTAGCCACAGCAGTCAACTAGCTAGCTAGCTAGCCACTGCAGTCAACAGCTAGCTAGCTAGCCACTGCAGTCAACAAGCTAGCTAGGTAGCCACTGCAGTCAACTAGCACATTCAGCCATTTGTTGGTAAACAGCTAACAGCCATTGCAAATCAACAGATGACCAATCAGACAAGTTGCATTGCCAGTCAACTGATTTGCTAGCTTCAAACCACCTAGGAAGGTAATTTTAAATGTAGCTAGCTAGCCACTGCGGTCAACTAGCTAGCTAGCTAGCCACTGCGGTCAACTAGCTAGCTAGCTAGCTAGCCACTGCGGTCAACTAGCTAGCTAGCTAGCTAGCCACTGCGGTCAACTAGCTAGCTAGCCACTGCAGTCAACTAGCTAGCTAGCTAGCTAGCCACTGCGGTCAACTAGCTAGCTAGCTAGCCACTGCAGTCAACTAGCTAGCTAGCTAGCCACTGCAGTCAACTAGCTAGCTAGCTAGCCACTGCAGTCAACTAGCTAGCTAGCTAGCCACTGCAGTCAACTAGCTAGCTAGCCATTGCAGTCAACTAGCTAGCTAGCCATTGCAGTCAACTAGCTAGCTAGCCACTGCAGTCAACTAGCTAGCTAGCCACAGCAGTCAACTAGCTAGCTAGCCACAGCAGTCAACTAGCTAGCTAGCCACAGCAGTCAACTAGCTAGCTAGCCACTGCAGTCAACTAGCTAGCTAGCCACAGCAGTCAACAAGCTAGCTACAGCAGTCAACAAGCTAGCTAGGTAGCGGTTTAGCTTTCTAGCACATTCACTCATTTGTTGGTAAACAATTAACAGCCAGGGCAAATAAATCAGATGACCAATCAGACAAGTTGCATTGCCAGGAATCTGATTTGTTTCTGACTTCAAACCACCTAGGAAGGTAATTTTAAATGTGGCTTGAAATAGCTAGCTAGCCACTGCGGTCAACTAGCTAGCTAGCCACTGCGGTCAACTAGCTAGCTAGCTAGCTAGCCACTGCACATTCAACTCATTTGCTAGCTAAGCAATTAGCAGCCAGGTCAACTAAGCTCAGATGACCAATCAGACAAGTTGCATTGCCAGGAATCTGATTTGTTTCTGACTTCAAACCACCTAGGAAGGTAATTTTAAATGTGGCTTGAAATAGCTAGCTAGCCACTGCGGTCAACTAGCTAGCTAGCTAGCCACTGCGGTCAACTAGCTAGCTAGCTAGCTAGCCACTGCGGTCAACTAGCTAGCTAGCTAGCCACTGCGGTCAACTAGCTAGCTAGCTAGCCACTGCGGTCAACTAGCTAGCTAGCCATTGCAGTCAACTAGCTAGCTAGCCATTGCAGTCAACTAGCTAGCTAGCCATTGCAGTCAACTAGCTAGCTAGCCATTGCAGTCAACTAGCTAGCTAGCCACTGCAGTCAACTAGCTAGCTAGCCACAGCAGTCAACTAGCTAGCTAGCCACTGCAGTCAACTAGCTAGCTAGCCACAGCAGTCAACTAGCTAGCTAGCCACTGCAGTCAACTAGCTAGCTAGCCATTGCAGTCAACTAGCTAGCTAGCCATTGCAGTCAACTAGCTAGCTAGCCACAGCAGTCAACTAGCTAGCTAGCCACAGCAGTCAACTAGCTAGCTAGCCACAGCAGTCAACTAGCTAGCTAGCCACTGCAGTCAACTAGCTAGCTAGCCACAGCAGTCAACAAGCTAGCTACAGCAGTCAACAAGCTAGCTAGGTAGCTGTTTAGCTTTCTAGCACATTCACTCATTTGTTGGTAAACAATTAACAGCCAGGGCAAATAAATCAGATGACCAATCAGACAAGTCGCATTGCCAGGAATCTGATTTGTTTCTGACTTCAAACCACCTAGGAAGGTAATTTTAAATGTGGCTTGAAATATCCGATTCCATGTGCTTTTTGGCTGTTCAAACCGCAGGAAAATAAACAGATTCCAATCGGATATGCAACAAAAATAGGATTTGAGTCACTTCAAACAGTCAATGTGAACAAGGCTTTTTTTAAATGTAAATTGTTAAATCCACTCCAATCAGCGTAGAGCATTGTTCTCCAACCCCTTTCCTTTAGAGCTACCGTCCTGTAGGTTTTTGCTCCAACCCTAATCTTGCACACCTGATTGTAATATCTGGTTGATAAACAAAATCATGTAAGTTACAAATGGAGTTGGATCAAAAAGCTACAGGAGGGTAACACTCCAGGAATAGGGTTGGAGAGCCCTGGTGTAGATGAAGGGGAGGAGACAGGTTAAATAAAGACTTTTAAGCCTTGAGACAATTGAGTGTGTGCCATTCAGATGGTGAATGGACAAGACAAAATATTTAAGTGCCTTTGAACGGGGGAATGGTAGTAAGCGCCAGGCACAGTGGTTTGTGTCAAGAACTGCAACACTGCTGGGTTTTTCAACCTCAACAGTTCCCCGCGTGTATCAAGAATAGTCCACCACCCAAAGGATATCCAGCCAATGTGACATGTGTGGGAAGCATTGGAGTCAACATCTCTGTGTTGGGGGGGGTGCAACTCAATATTAGGACAGTGTTCTTAAATGTTTTGTACACTCAGTGTAAAGGTAAACAGGATGCATGTTTTGAAATATTCTGTACAGGCTTCCTTCTTTTCACTCTGTCATTTAGGTTAGTATTGTGGAGTAACTACAATGTTGATATAACAAAGGGATTGAATACTTATTGACAAGACATTTCAGCTTTGCATTTGTAAACATTTCTAAAAACATAATTCCACTTTGACATTATGGGTATTGTGTTTAGGCCAGTGACACAAAATCAAAATTTTAAATCAACATTTAGAAAAAAGTCAAGGGGTGTGAATACTTTCTGAAGGCACTGTACATAAACACACTTTTGGCCCCGAATGAAATAAAAAAAATCAATACACAATGACAAATGACATTTTTTTTTACTGCAAGCATATTTTTAATACAAAAAGAGAACAAAAAAGCGTTTATAATCTTAGCTTTTTTTATTTTACACAATTGACTTCTAACCCCCCCCCTCCCACTGACATATTTTCTCTTCATCACAGAGAATAACACCGCATCAAAAGGTGGGTTCCTCTTCGGCGTCCCCGGATCCCCGCCCCCCAAGGAGACAATAAATAAATAAAATCACCTCAAGATGACATTTGCGTTCATTAAGCTTTCATATACTTCAGCTCTCATGTTAAGAAATAGAGGAGCACATTTGCAGCCATCAAAGACATGACAATTCAAACGCCTGTAAGGAGGGACACTGGGGGTTCGGTTCCCTGTCATCCATATTTGTAGTTTTTTTTTGTCAACACAATAAGGGCAACCCCCTTTGGTCATGTTCAGGGAGTTGTAGTCATTAGCAAAAAAGGCTGCCATGGAAAGTCAGCTTCCTAGTTGAGTAAAGTTATGTTAAGAAGTAATAACATACAACGTTGAAGAGAGGAGCAGACATTTTCCTTGGTACAAAAGATCATGATTTCATTGTATTAACACTAATCATTCTCCAAGGTGATGATTACAGAACTGAAAAATAAATAGAAATGTTTTCTTAAACTACAAAAGCAAAACTAAAACAAAATACAACAGGATGATAAATTAACCCGAACGAAAGACATTCACAAATTAAATCTTTGCATACAGTGACGCAAGTCGATGACCTTTGATTCCTGTAAACACGTGACGACTACACACGTGTACAAACATGTGTTTGCGGCTATGGGGTTTCCAGCGGCAACGTAGGGGGAGGGGCAATGTGGAATTACAGCGATACACCGTCAGTGTGTGCTGGTCTTCAATCTCTAATGGTAGAATTATAGTCGCTTAAATTGTGTGTCCTTACAAATCGACTACATTGTTTCACACTGTCATGTTTCTGCTGTTAGTGGGGTCCCACCAAGAAATAGTGCTTTTCTTCTCAGAAACCCAGGTTTCATATTATAGGACAACATGAGAAACCCTCCATACCATCAAACACACACTCACATACACACCTTTAAACACACTTCCAATGTTGCAGGGGTTTGTGAGGACATTGCAGTGTGTTTCCCGCCACTTCCGCGGTCTCCTGGGCTTGAGGTTTAGGCAGTTAGCTCAGTGCAGGAAGTGGTCAGAGTGGCGCCGCCCAGACACTGAACAGTAGATTCACGCTAGTCTGGATGTTCCCGACCCATAGACATGCTGAAGTGTCATTCCTCTTCACTTCCCAGTCCAGGGGAGGAAAAACACAAGACGGAAATCATTGCATATATTCAGTTGAACTCATGGTGAGAAAAAAAATAATGTCCATAATACCCACAATCCAGTTCTTTTGAATGCCATTCTCCAGGAAGTTCCGAGTCATTTAATCTCTCCCCTCAATGTGTGTGTGTGTGTGCTTCAGTTCTGTGCGTGTCAGTGTGTACATACACAAAGTAGTTACAAGGCTCTACCTAACGTTCTCTGGAACTCAGATTAGGTAAAAGTAAGGACAGAAATGTGTAACACAGTAAGGCAGCATTATGTTGGTTGGTTGTCGGTTCAAATTGCTGTGGCTTTCTCTACAACAGTCTAGCACAATCCTGTTACGAGACAGAGCACACAGGAGACTGGAAGGCAAACTGGGATCTGGGTTTTAAAAGGGGAAAGTTCTGTTCCGTCTAAGTGCACGAACCAGACACCCCCAGTGAGGTTTTTTTCCGAGTGTGTGTACGAGGGAGGAAGAGAAAGATATCTTCCCCTATCTCTCCCTGCCCTTCATACAGTAGTCTTGGTGCATGAATCCCATGCAAGCCCTATGGATGGACGTTTGGATCAAATGTGACACCCAATATGGCCGCCAGTAGTCTGTTCACTATAGAGCATCTCTTTGAAAGGGAGACGGTATGTTCTACTTGATCTAATTCTATAGTCTGGACATCTTCCCTATTTCATCATGGCTGGTGTTTTGGGGGGCTGGGGAAGCCCTTGGAGTCAAACCAGCCCGATAGTTAGATGTATGACGCTGTTATGTTGATGACTCTATGGTTGGCTGTATGACGTTTTTATGACGTCTTTTTGACATCTCCTTCACTATTTCTTCCCAGAAGCGGGTGTCTTGGGGCTTGGGGCCTTCTTGGAGATGGTAGGGATCTTGGAGGGCTTGGCCGCTCCTGGGCGCCGGGGGGTGTCCGAGGTGTCCGAGCGAGTCTCCAGGAGCTCAGAGGCATCCGAAGCGTCGCTGCCCCGCCGGCTGCTTGCCCTGCTGCCCGCCCGGCTGCCTGCCCGGCTGACTGGACCACTGGCCCCCGATGGGGTACGCTTGGGGTCTGAGAGGAGAAGAGGTAGAGAAAGGGAGGAAACAGGGAGGAAGGAGGAGGTTAAGTGTAGGTAATGAGGGATAGAAAGAGAAGAATAGAGAAAAAAAATAATATTTAGTTTCATTTTAATTATGGGAATCATATGTTTCAAGAGGACAAAAATAGCGGACTGAAAATAGGAATCAAAACTGGTATGAAAAATCAGGACTTTGTTCTTACCGGTACGTCCAGGTTTAGTAGAAATGGGTGTAGCTCCTCCATTCTCTCCAGTCAGAGACCCTCGGCTGGAGTGGAAGGTGGGCCTCTTCAGCTTGGACCCCGACGCTGCTCCCTACATATATATAATCAGACACAGGGAATGTCAGGCAGTGGCAAACTGTGGCACTGAATACATTACAAATGTCCAATGCAGCTGTTTTTTATCTCAATATAGAAATATTTCTAAGTAACAATTAAGTACCTTACTGGGATTGTTTTCTATTAAAATGGTCAAAACGAAACAAAAATAGCTTCTTGGCAAAGAGTACTTTCTCAGCTAGTATTTTGCTAGGACTGTCTGTGAATGGGGAGGGGTAACTGAAAATGAGCTGTTATTGGCATAGAGGTTTGGAACTCTCTTATTGGTCTAACTCATTTACCGCATGGAGCTGTTGCCATGGAAGAGTTGTCTTTTCAAACAACTCTTACACTAAAAGGGCATTATTATAATTGTCACAATTTAACAGTTTTCCAACCACAGTGTGGAAATATATATACAACACAGGAAATCCCATTTTTGACTGCATTGGGCCTTTAAAAATGTAGACTCTACAACATGACATCATCATACACAACAGGACGACTTCCTCATTATACACATAAACCAAACAGAGTAGAAATCTGCCAAGGCTGCCACACTATTGGCTCGTCCCAATTTGAGTCTTAAGGCATGTCGACATTTGGAAGTCAATAGTGAATTCGAATGTTGTTGATGTTCGTAAGCAGGATGTTGCCCTGTTGTGTATGATGATGTCATTTTGCTGCATCTACCTTTAACTAAAGGAGCTGGTACTGGTTTCAAGCACCATCCCATACTAGCATAATACAACAGAGACACCATTTGCAAAATGATCATCAGTCTACCAAACTAAATCCCTAGAACTACCAGTTCAACACAATGTATATAGAGTTAGCTAATAATGATTCATTTCTCGCTACTTCTCCTTTAAGAGAACATCACTTCAACATCACAATCTATTCCTATTGACCTACCACCAGCCACTTCCTGCCGGGGGGCTAAAATATTGTGACAATGCACCGAATGATAATTTAGACTGGATATTGAGCAAAAACATGAAAACAAGATGATGCAAATATATTCAGTCTAAAAGCCTAATTTCAATGTCACGTCACCAATATCCTCATAGACCCATTGCACAGTGTGCACCACACCCGTGAGTGAGTGATTGTGTGTGTGTGCGTTAGTGCGTTATTAGTTCGCTGGGGCTTGGGACGGGCGGCGGGAGGAGTCAGTGTGTTACCTCATGCCCAGGGGTGGTGTGGTCGTGGTCTGGGCAGGACTGGCACTTGGTTGGTGTTGGAGTTTTACTGTGTGCCAGCCAGGGCTTGGCATAGCCACGCGAGTTTGAGGACTGGGATCAGCAAAGGGAAGAAGGGAGGGAAGAAGGCAGCCAAGGGGAATATAAAAAAAAGGAGGAGAAGCAGGAAAGTAGAGCAAAGGAAAATAGGGGAAGGGAGAAAGGGGAAGGAGGGGAGGCGGGTAGTGTAGTGCCGTGTGTTTTTGGTGCGACAGCGGATGGATTTATAAACGCAGAAGGAAAAACAGTGGAGGGAGTACATTTTCAAGCGAGGTTAGCAGGGGGTGGATGGAGGGATTTAGGAGACAAAAGAAAAATACAAAAACAAAGAACAAATAAAAATCTCACAGTTAAGGACGTAGGTGATTGCTGTTGACATGCAGAAACAGGGGAATTCCCATTTCAACACAGACACACATACACGGTATCACACGACTGACAGAGACTACACAACTAACGATCAGTGACCACAAAACAGATGATTATGGGTATTCTGGTAATATAGCTTCATGCTTTGTCCTCCAAGACTGGCTGCACCTTGGCTGGACTGCTACACTAATTAGAGTTGAATATATATTCTTATATACAGTACCGGTTAAAAGTTTGGACACACCTACTCACTCAAGAATTTTTCTTTATTTTGACTATTTTCTATATTGTAGAATAATAGGTAAGACTTCAAAACTACAAAATAACAGGTAGGGAATCATGAAGTAACCAAAGAAGTGTTAAACAAAACCACATATTTTTTACATTTCATTTGAGATTCTTCAAAGTAGACACCCTTTGCCTTGACAATTTTCATAATATTGGCATTCTCTTAACCAGCTTCATGAGGTAGTCACCTGGAATGCATTTCAATTAACAGGTATGCCTTGTTAAAAGTTAATTTGTGGAATTTCATTCCATCTTAATGCGTTTGAGCCAATCAGTTGAGTTGTGACAAGGTAGGGGGGGGGGGGTTATACAGAAGACAGCCCTATTTGGTAAAAGACCAAGTCCATATTATAGCAAGAACAGCTCAAATAAGTAAAGAGAAACGACAGGCCATCATTATGTTAAGACATGAAGGTCAGTCAATACGGAAAATGTCAAGAACTTTGAACGTTTCTTCAAGTGCAGTTGCAAAAACCATCAAGCGCTACGATGAAACTGGCTCTCATGAGGACCGCCACAGGAATGGAAGACCCAGAGTTACCTCTGCTGCAGAGGATAAGTTCATTAGTTACCAGCCTCAGAAATTGCAGCTCAAATAAATGCATTAGAGTTCAAGTAACACAAACATCTCAACATCAACTGTTCAAAGGAGGCTGTGTGAATCACACCTTCATGGTTGAATTGCTGCAAAGAAACCACTACTAAAGGACCCCAATAAGACTTGCTTGGGCCAAGAAACACAAGCAATGGACATTAGACTGGTGGAAATCTGTCCTTTGGTCTGATGAGTCCAAATTTGAGATTTTTGTTCCAACCCCTGTGTCTTTGTGAGACGCAGAGTAGGTGAACGGATGATCTCCGCATGTGTCGTTCCCACCATGAAGCATGGAGGTGGTGGTGTGATGGTGCTTTGCTGGTGACACTGTCAGTGATTTATTTAGAATTCAAGGTACACTTAACCAGCATGGCTACCACAGCATTCTGAAGCCATCCCATCTGGTTTGCACTTAGTGGGACTAATAATTTGTTTTTCAACAGCACAACGACCAAAAACACACCTCCAGGCTGTGTAAAAGGCTATTTGACCAAGAAGACGACTGACTGAGTGCTGCATCAGATGACCTGGCCTCCACAATCACCCGTTCTCAACCCAATTGAGATGGTTTGGGATGTGTTGGACCGCAGAGTGAAGGAAAAGCAGCCAACAAGTGCTCAGCATATGTGGGAACTCCTTCAAGACTGTTGGAAAAGTATTCCAGGTGAAGCTGGTTGAGAGAATGCCAAGAGTGTGCAAAGCTGTCATCAAGGCAAAGGGTGGCTACTCTAAAGAATCTCAAATATATTTTGATTTGTTTAAAACTTTTTTTGGTTATTACATGATTCCATTTGTGTTATTTCATGTCTTCACTATTATTCTATAATGTAGAAAAGAGTAAAAAATAAAGAAAAACCCTTGAATGAGTAGGTGCGTCCAAACTTTTGACTGGTACTGTATGTATGAATGTACAGTGGGAAGAAAAACTGGATTTCCGCATAAATTTGACATAAAAATGTACCTGATCTTCATCAAAGTCACAACAATAGACACAGTGTGCTTAAACTAATAAAACACAAATTATTGTATTTTTCTTGTCTATATTGAATACATCATTTAAACATGCTCAGTGTAGGTTGGAAAAAGTATGTGAACCCCAAGGCTAATGACTTTGCCAAAAGCTAATTGGAGTCAAGGGTCAACTAACCTGGAATCCAATCAATGAGATGCGGTTGGAGATTAAAAATTGTTGCCTTGCATAAAGGTTTCAAAAGTATCTCTAAAAGTCAGTCCACGGTAAGACAAATAGTCTATAAATGCAGATATTTCAGCACTGTTGCTACTCTCCCTAGGAGTGGCCGTCTTGCAAAGATGACTGCAAGAGCACAGCGCAGAATGCTCAGTGAGGTTAAGAAGAATCCTGAGTGTCAGCTAAAGACTTACAGAAATCTCTGGAACATGCTAACATCTCTGTTGACGAGTCTACGATACATTAAACACTAAACAAGAATGGTGTTCATGGGAGGACACCACGGAAGAAGCCACTGCTGTCCAAAAAAACTGTAAGGCGATCTGTCCACCAATTGAAGCTCAACAGAAGTTAGGTGATGCAACAGGACAACAACCCAAAAGACAGAAGTAAATCAACAACAGAATGGCTTCAGAAGAAAATAAGCCTTCTGGTGTGGCCCAGTCAGAGTCCTGACCTCAACCCGATTGAGATGCTCTGGCAGGACCTCAAGAGAGCGGTTCACACCAGACATCCCAAGAATATTGTGGAACTGAAACAGTTTTGTAAAGAGGAATGGTCCAAAATTCCTCCTGACTGTTGTGCAGGTCTGATCCGCAACTACAGAAAACGTTTGGTTGAGGTTATGGCTGCCAAAGGAGGGTCAACCAGTTATTAAATCCAAGGGTTCAGACTTTCCCACCCTTCACTGTGAATGTTTACATGGTGTGTTCAATAAAGACGTGAAAACGTATAATTGTTTGAGTGTTATTAGATTAAGCCGCCTGTGTTTGTCTATCATTGATGAAGATCAGATCAAATATTAAGACCAATTTATGCAGAAATCCAGGTAGTTCTAAAGGGCTCGCATACTTTTTCTTCCCACTGTGTGTGTGTGTCCTAGACTACAGTAACCTGACTGATTGAACATATGACTAGAGGTATCACGCCTAGGATTCAGTGGCATATAAGAGAAAGGCCGGAGAGGTGTGTTTCATCTGAACTTAGATGATCAAAACTCGACCCCCTATGACTGGTATAGACACACAGAGACGACACATTAACGCAATGAAGAATCAATGTGACAACAACCATTGTGAGAAAGTGGGTGAGAGATAACAAGACCTGGTGACCACAAAGACTCTGACATGTGACTGATACTGTATGTGACAATGACTGACTGTAGTTTGTGAACATGCATTGCAGTGTGTGTTGTGCATGTGTGTCGTGTGCGCTTGCAGGTTCCATTTTAGTCTCGGTTTCCATTGGGAACACTTAAGAGACACCATGTTCACTTTCCTTTCCCAGGGCGATCAAAGTAGCTTGTGTAATTGCTCAGCCTATATTAAAAGACACAAACGAACTTTGTGACAAGAGTCCTGCTATAACTAACATGGTAAGAGTCATATGACGTGAAGAGAAGCAGGGAAATTTAAGGGGCGATATAGTTTGATTACCTACAGTGCATTTGGAAATGATTCAGACCCCTTCCCCACATTTTACTTGGTTACAGCCATATTCTAAAATGGCTTAAATAAAACATTTTCCTTATCAATCTACACACAATACCCCATAATGACAAAGTGAAAACAGAAATAACTTACTTACATAATTATTCAGACCATGTGCTTTGAGACTCGTAACATGATTTCGAAAGGCACAAAGCTCTGCCTAGATAAAGGTCCCAACCAAGCCATGAGGTTGAAGGAATTGTGGGCAGAGCTCTGAGACAGGATTGTGTCGAGGCACAGATCTGGAGAAGGACACTACAAAATGTCTGCAGCATTGAAGGTCCCCAAGACCACAGTGGTCTCCATCATTTTTAAATTGAAGAAGTTTGGAACTACCAAGATCCTTCCTAGAGATGGCTCCCTGGCCAAACTGACCTATCGAGGGAGAAGGGCCTTGGTCGGGGAGGTGACCAAGAACAAGATGGTCCCTCTGACAGAGCTCCAGAGTTCCACTGTTGAGATGGGAGAACCTTCCAGAAGGACAACCATCCATCAGGCCTTTATGGTAGAGTGGCTAGACGGAAGGCACTCCTCAGTAAAAGGCATATGACAGACCGCTTGGAGTGAAGCATGGTGGTGGCAACATCATGCTGTGGGGTTGTTTTTCAGCAGCAGGGACTGGGAGACTAGTCAGGATCGAGGGAAAGATGAACAGAGCAAAGTACAGAGAGATCCTTGATGAAAACCTGCTCCAGAGTGCTCAGGACCTCAGACTGGGGCAAAGTTTCACCTTCCAACAGGACAACGACCCTAAGACAGCCAAGACAACACAGGAGTGGCTTCGGGACAAGTCTTTGAATGTCCTTGAGTGGCCCATCCAGAGTCCGGACTTGAACCCGATCAAACATCTCTGGAGAGACGTGAAAATAGCTGTGCAGCGACGCTCCCCATCCAACCTGACAGAACTTGAGAGGATCTGCACAGAAGAATTGGAGAAACTACCAAAATACAGGTGTACCAAGTTTGTAGCGTCATACCCAAGAAGACTCAAGGCTGTAATCGCTGCCAAAGGTGTTTCAACAAAGTACTGAGAAAAGGGTCTGAATACTTGTGATATGTAAATGTGATATTACATTTGCAAAAATGTATAAAAACCTGTTTTTGCTTTGTCATTATGGAGTATTGTGTGTAGATTGATGAGGGGAAAAAAAACATTTAATCAATTTTAGAATAAGGCTGTGATGTAACAAAATGTGGAAAAAGTCGAGGGGTCTGAATACTTTTCGAATGCACTGTATCTCCCATAGAACACAATACCATATTGGTCTACCCATGATGAGTACACCGGTTCTGTTAAGTCGTCATGGCCTGAGGAGCTTTTCCCATTCTAGTAAATGTATTTCTATGAGGGAGAATGGGGTCGAGGGCACTTACCCTAGAGGAGGCGGTGGGGGTGGCAGGAGCAGAGGGCAAGGATGCGCAGCTATGTGCGCTGTGCGAGGCCGAGGAGGAGGAGCGGGTGGGCGAGGCCGTGCGGGAGCCGGGTTTGGAGCGCCGGCCTCGGGAGCGGAACGCCGCCAGGCCGTGGGAAGCACCCTCCGGAAGGATGAACTTCTCACGCAGCTCCAGGTTGGTACGGCCTCGGGCTGGAGTGAGGGAAGAAGGGGAGAGAAAGAAAGAGAGAGAGAGAGAGAGAGAGAGGAGAGAAAGAATGGTCAAGTCTACAAAAGAATGGCTGCAGTACGTATCTAGGAAACAGTACGAGGCAGAGAGTCAGTGCTTCCCCGGCGAGTCACTGCTCTCATAGTCTGTGTGGTCAAGTCAGTGCTAGGTAGAGTGGGGCGAGGGGAGGGTTGGAAATCAGAGGCAGTGAAGTGCACTTCCGGATGGGCTACTTTTAAGTGGAGGAGGGAGTGAGTGTTTTATCTGTAGTGTTTGTGGCGGTGCAGAGGAAGGCGGCAAAGCATCCTCACACAGAGGTCAGAGGTCAGTCTATGCAAACTGATAGAAAGATGCTCAGCAAGAATGGACTTTAATAGTACACTTGTATTGATATAGCCAAACTATTAGAACAATATATACATTTGAGTCATTTAGCAGAGCAACTTACTGTAAGTGAGTGCAGACATTTTCATACGGGTTTATATGGTTATATAGCTAGAACACAGAGGTATGTATGTCTGTCAGCCAAATCACAACCTCTCTTCTCTCACTGAGGGAGTCGCTCTGTTCCCTCCTTTATTCTTCCCCCTTAATTCATAAACCGTGCGTTCGGTGCGAAATATGTGGGGCATGCCTGGTTTATGCTCTTGGGGGAGCCCCAATACAGTACCAATGGGGACTCCCATAGACACTCATAGAAGCATTCTTAGACAAGATGGTGCAGCAGCCCCAGCACACAACACTCAAGCCCAGAAAAGCCAGCCACAGTGTGAGAGAGAGAGAGGGAGAGAAAGAGGGATGAGAGAGCTGCAGTTAGCATTAGCAGCAGGGCACTGGAGCCGCGGTCAGTAGCTATACCCAAGACGGGACACGCCCCTTCAGTCATCCACTAGCAACAGCAGCAAGACCAGTCAATAATAAATGGGTGCGCGCCCTGTAATTACGGTCCCCCAGCGAGCCAGGTGCACCCTCTAATTCAGTCCCCGCCCGCCATCACATAAAGAGCCGCTTCAAGCGCTATTAGAAAACCAGGCTGGCTACACCCAGGTCTTAGACGGTCTCTGTTTTTTTTTATGGGACTGGCCCGTCAAACTATGCGGCCATTTTGGATCCACATGGCAACCATCACCACCAAGACCAGGGCTGGCCAAACCCTGTTTTTGAGTGGGAAGCATGACGCGGACTGGCACACAGACAAGACTTAGACATGTGTACACATACATATGTCTAAACAGACACAAACACAAGGACTAGATTGAGAGGTTGAGCTGGATGGCTAGATGGATGGTTGGACGGACAGAGTGGGAGAAATGGAGGGATGGACAGTGGAGCAATGGAAGAGAGAGGGAGTGTAGGTACCTCTGCAGCAGAAATAGCCAGGAGTGACCGTCACTGAGAGACACAAGAGACAACGTGAAATAGTGGCATGCTCACGGTGAGATGGAAATACATAGACACAAACATTCCTTCTAATTAGCTCTCGAGTACACACACACACACACACACACACACGCTTGCCTCTCTCACTTCAACACAGAGGTGAACACAGAAGACAGTGGCAAAGAGAGTAAAAAAACACAGGTGACGTCCCCAAGGTTGAGGAGGTGAGCAGGTGAGCAGGAGGAAACATCAGGGACCAAAGTGACAAGTGGTTAAAACAACTTGAAAAACAAAGACACAGGTCAATGACTTGGACCTATAACCTGTGATAGGGATCCTCTTGTGCTAGCATTAGGCATGTAGCCAGAAAGGGTAGGAACGTTAGTTCAGTGTCACAGTCAGCAAAGCACAGCAAAAAAGCCCCAAAACAAAAAAACAAAACAACCAGAAGAAGTGAGAGAACGGAGAAGAGGCGGAGGGAGAAAAGGGGGAAAGAGAGCGAGAGAGAAACCCAACCTATACGAGATGAAATGGTGCTACTGGAGTCGGAGCGAAGGATCTTAAGTCCAGGATGTTGCACTGGAAGGAGAGAGAAGAGGAGAGAGGGAAGAACGGAGAGGGCAAAAGGAGAGGTAAGGGAGGGAGAGAACTGAAGATCGTGCACCGTGCAACACTACTTTGAAAGAAGGACCGTGTAGCAAGAGAAAGGAATGCAGGTACAAAAAAACAAAGGCGGAGAAAAAGAATGAGAAAGGGAGAGATGAACGAAGAGATGGGAAAAAGAAGGGATACCAACAGAGAAAAAGAATGAGAAAGGGAGAGATGAACGAAGAGATGGGAAAAAGAAGGGATACCAACAGAGAAAAAGAATGAGAAAGGGAGAGATGAACGAAGAGATGGGAAAAAGAAGGGATACCAACAGAGAAAAAGAATGAGAAAGGGAGAGATGAATGAAGAGATGGGAAAAAGAAGGGATACCAACAGAGAAAAAGAATGAGAAAGGGAGAGATGAATGAAGAGATGGGAAAAAGAAGGGATACCAACAGAGAAAAAGAATGAGAAAGGGAGAGATGAATGAAGAGATGGGAAAAAGAAGGGATACCAACAGAGAAAAAGAATGAGAAAGGGAGAGATGAACGAAGAGATGTGAAAAAGAAGGGATACCAACAGAGAAAAAGAATGAGAAAGGGAGAGATGAACGAAGAGATGGGAAAAAGAAGGGATACCAACAGAGAAAAAGAATGAGAAAGGGAGAGATGAACGAAGAGATGGGAAAAAGAAGGGATACCAACAGAGAAAAAGAAGAGGAACCATAACAGAGGGAGAGAGAGCGATGGAGACGATTCAAGCCCGTCTTCTCAAAGAATTATCACAGAGAGGGATGAAGAGGAAAGAAGGGATGATGATGGAGAGAGATTGCTCTGAGGAGCACACCAGACAGACCGTAGACAGCTTTGGAAAAGACAGAACTCTGAAAACTGTAAACCTGAAAGGTTACATGTACTGTATATGTCCGACTATGTCTCGTTTAAACAGTTGACCATTGTACCATATTTTGCCCCTCTCGCAGTGTATCCAGTGGCTTGCATTGTGTGTGTACATACATTCTGTTTTTGTATGAACTTAGTATTTGTTTGCATGTGCGTGTGTCTGTGCATAAATAAACTCACCTCTGCAGGGGTCGTTCTTGACCAGGAACTCGTCCAGGGCCATCCAGCCCCCTCCGACCCGCACCATGACCGTACTGCGCAGGATACGCACCAACCGCAGCTGCTGCGAGTCACCAAACTAACACCGCGACAGAGAGGAGGAGAGAAAATGAAAAGTGGGAGAAACAGAGGGATTCAGTCACAAAGTATAACGATTAAGAATCCATAGCCATTATACACAGCGGCCCATACTAGTCTGAGAACAAGTGTACATTACTCCATGCAAATTATACTCCAACACCCATGCAATGATGATACCACTAAAATCACCCATTTGTCAAAAGCCCAGCTTACCCAACAATCAAAACATCTCTGAAATATTTAATTCTACCTAACACTCAACTTTGTTTCATGCAGAATGACATTTACACTTCAGAGTTACTATGGTAAACTGCTCCATCACCCAGCAAGCAGAACTCTATGAAGCAATACCAAGTCAGAACTATCTTTGATTAGCCTGGCTCCGTTTGTGCTATCTAGTCAACTCTTTGGTAATTTATGGTCATTGTGACAATGACCATAGAGTTGGGCAAGACAGCACAAAACAGATATGGGACCAAGATGAATTTATAATTACTCTCAGAACAGCATGATTTCACCAATTTCCCCAGTCCAAAGCCAATAGGATCAGGTATTATCGCCCTTATCATTATAACCCATTCCAGTTTGCCAAATCGAAGTCATTCTCAAAACTAAAACCAAATCTGCAAAATCACATCAAGAGAAACACCTCAATGCCCTATGAAACCCACTTCCATGATTCGCACCAACAGTGTAGTGCTACATTTGATCGGTCAAACATGAAATGCATTGTCACCATGGCAGCATTTTTTTTTGTGTGGCGTCGAATTGAGGCCCCTGCATTGGTGGAGATCCAGGAAGCAGATTTCAAAGGACCGAACACGCGAGTCAACTTTACCTGGTTTCCAAGGAAGAACTACAATAAATCCAGCAGACGTGGAGGAGGAATAAACAAAGAGAAAGAAGAAGAGAAAGAGTGAAATAACATGGAGAGACAAATATTTCAAACTCAAACCTGTCATTGGATAAGACCTCATTTGGATAGAGAAATACACTGTAGCTCACTCTGTACACATACTGTATATCCTTCACTAAGACTTTTTACAATTCATATTGTAGTTACTTGTCTCCTAGCCGTTAAAACCAACGATTAATTTGCCTGAAAAAGCAAAAGGATGCAGTGGAATTTGAATGACGTGGACACTATAGGTGATCTTATTTCCTATCTGTCACAGTGTGGTTGAAGTGCCACTCGAGAGACAAAACAAGATGGATAAGTCAATGAAGAGTGAAGCCAGACAGACAAACATACACAAGAACAGTCAAGACAGACAGAGAGGTGTGTGATGCCATGTGACAACGTGACTGGAGCTCAGTGCAGTTAGTTTATAGTGCGGTGTCTCTGGCCAGACACTGGATATCATTAACCCACGGACAATGATGATGTAGTTCACACAAAACAACAATGGTAGTAGTTGCTAATCCTGGAGCTGTGATGGCGTATAAGTGATATTTATTATGGTTATATTAGTTTGTTGGTGGGAAGCACACACAGCATATCAATCCCTTAGTGCTGTGACTAGAGATATGATATGTTAAAGAGCATTGGGGTGCAAAACATACGGCCCCCACGGGCCAGATACGCACCGTGGGACGCTCTTTTTTGGTCCGCCGGTTTCTTAGTAATTATCAATAATGTGACCACCTTGTTATAGGAGTATATGACAAAGCTTAGAGAAGCTGACTTACAAAGCCGGTATTTCCATGGATACAGATGAGTGCTACTGTTATTGGCTAGCATTTAAATACGTGAGGAATGGAGTGACGTCATTTGTTAGTTCAACCACAGCAGTTGTTGGTGCTCAAAGAAGTAGTGACAACACAGCCAGCATCAGAACAAAAACTAATCTGTGTCCAAAATGGCAACCTATTCCCTATATAGTGCACTACTTTTGTCCAGGGCCCTGGTCAAAAGTAGCGCACCATGGTCAAAAGTAGTGCACTATATAGGGAATAGGGTGCCATTTTCAGACGCAGCCCTAGACGCACCATGACTGCAAATGCAACAACTTAAAAAAAACCACATTCTTAACATTACCAAGTTTCACTCTGTCAAGTAACATCTGAAAACTGTATTTCGCTAAGTAGAAGCTGTCTAAGCTATTTCTTTAAACAATAATACGCCCACAGCACTGTAGCCTCAGGTGTAACTCACCTTGTAATTGCTCTGGCCCATCTGCATTTAAAAATATAATATCTCATACCTAATACTAAGTCATAGTACGCAGACAGAGTATATAATAACGTGCTTATTAACTGTTGGTAAATGTACACAGCCACTGGCTGAGGAGGACTTACTCTGTACTTGTTCTCTCCTATCTGCTCCACCTGGAACCGCTTGGCACATTTACACTGTGCCACCTGTCTGGTCACCTGCACAGAGTGAGAAAGGAAAAAGAGGGAAAGTCACAAGGCTGGCTCCATTAACCTCCAATTTAGGAGTTGCTATTGGACTGGACAAGTCAAAGGCCCAGCTTTGTTGTTCAAAATAAGTGTCATTTTTAATATCTGGGTATATACGTGTGTGTGTGTGTGTTCCTCACCTCGTCTTCTATCTTGTCAGCGTCGGTGGTGGGCCGGTAGGCGTCCTTGTTGGGGTGCAGCGCCGCCACAAACTCGTAGTAGTCAATGTAACCGTCTCGGTCCTGGTCAAAGATGTCTGCCACCGCCGTCATCTCCAACCTGCTGGTGGGGAACTCTGCACAGCACAACCAACAGTCAGAAAAAGATGTAGGACTTGTGACCAAGATGTAGGACTTATGACCAAGATGTAGGACTTATGACCAAGATGTAGGACTTATGACCAAGATGTAGGACTTGACTACAGTTTAAGTTGGAGCAGGCTATGGGCAAAGAACAGCGCTAACGATGCTAGCTCTGAAGAACATACTTGAGGCCAGGATGCCGTCGATGAACTCCTGGCGAGTGATCTTTCCGTCCTGGTCCTTGTCGATGCGTCTGAAGAAGTCCATGACGCGCGACTTCTTGTGGTTCATCCAGCGCATGTACTTCTTCCTCCACACGTCAAAGTCAAAGTTGGCAAACTCTTTCAGCTGGGGACAAAGACAACAAACATAAATGTGAGACAAATGAGGAAGAGCAATATACTTAGAGGAAATCATGTGTCTGTTTTGACAAGACACCATACAGGAGAAAAAACAGGTCTGAAACTCGCGGTCTCCAAGCCCTCTATGGCTCTAATAGGGGAGATCAAGGGACGCTACAATACAGTACCTCTTCAAGCCTGTCGAGGGCGTCGTTGAGCTTCCGTTGGCGGTCGAGGGCAAGCAGCCACACCTGCTGCCACCTTGAGCATAGCTGAGTCAAGCGGGGGTTGCCCCCGGCGACTTGCATCGCCGCCTGTTGTTGATGCTGTTGTTGCTGCTGGTTTTTACCTGTAGGGCGAGGAGCGAGAGGTGTCATGATTACGGTGCATTACATGGGTTTAAATTTTGAGGACACTTGATGGAACGTTTGACCATATTTTGGTGACTTTTATTGTCTTTCTCCATCAGTGAAGTCTGTCAGTATGGATTGTGAATGTTTGGGGGTTAGGCACCCAATGTATATATTTGCTTATGCATTTCTAGGTCGATATGTATTCATATGTATTTAGTATAATATAATATCCATGCATCTCTGGGAGGTAAAATAAGGTAACACACGAGCTCCTCTCCTCTCAGCTAGGCTGCTAGGGGGCTCTGCTGGTTTCCTCTTGTAAGTCTTGGTCACTTTGTCCACGTCAGGCTGCTTCCGGGTCATCTCCTCCATAAACACCTGGGAACAATAGATTGACGTGAGACACAGCCAATCAGAAAGAGTGATAATTATAACAGCGACTAAGCCACTGAGGGTTTGAGAAAAGTAGGCTCCTCCCACCTGGTGTTCTGTGATGAGTGTTTTGAGCTGAGGGATGTCCTGTGGAAGGGTCTCTCCGTCACGCTGGACTAGGGTGGTCTCTGCCCACTGCAGCCATGACAACAGCTCCTCCAATAGCGTGGCGTTGTTGAGTAGCTCTGTCAGAGCAGTCTCCAGACGCTGCTCGTGCTGTTTGGCCCATGTGAGGACCTGCAGAAGCCAAATGCACCAATTAATGGGTGAAATACTAAATATTTTAAACAATTTCCATGACTCTCTGGCCCAGCAGGACTTTAAAATATTTACCCCCCTCTTATCTCTCTATTCATCCCACTCCCCTTCTCCAGCCCACTTACCTCTTCAAAGCGGGAGCGGACGATGGTAATCCAGTGTTTGATGGTGGTGATGCAGTCGGCGTGGCACGTGGTGAGGATGGCTTCGCCCTGGCCCGCGGCCCGGTTCACGTCGGTCCTCTTCTCCTCCACCGTGGCCATGAAGTTCCGGTGGGTGTGGAGCAGCGTCTGCAGAGTCTCCGCCTCCTCAGGCAGCACGCCGCGGAACCGCAGCGTCTGCTCAGCCTCGGACAGCCACTCCAGCAGCAGCTGCACCTCCGTGCGGAACTCCTCCGCCTGAGAGAGACGGGTGGCAGAGGGGATCATTAGAAGGAACGAGAAAAAGGTTTTCAGTTTTATTGAGATTCTGCGGTCCAGTTTAAGGTATTATATATGCTCGCACAGATACCATTAATCAAATAAAAGATGGACTGAAATGATTTGTAACTGTGCATGAAATGGTCATAAAAATGATATTTTCTAACTTCCAAGTATTGTGTTGATACATAAAAACAAAAATGACACAGCCACTTGGCTTCTTCTTCCCAACTGACCTGTTTGAGGGCCTGCTGAAGACGGGTCTGCTTGGTGACGGACAGGGCACAGACGGTGTCCCAGCGGTTGCTGAGCTCTTGCAGTTGAACTTTGACCCAGGCGGTGTCGTCGCGGCCCGTCTCCATCAGTTCTCTGGCTGAGCGCTTCAGGGCGTGAACACTAGTTGTCCTCTTTCCCAACTCCTTCTGGAAGGCCTGAGGAGACAAAACCAAACAGTGGTCAAACAACATGGAAACAATGTTAACCTAAACACAGAGCAGGGCGATCAAATATTATGAATGAATATATACTACATTAGTCCTCAATAGGAAAAAAATATAATTATGTCTGAGAAATAAGTATTCAAATTTAATGATGCTTGGGCAATGCGGCGCTGGGCAAATAAATGAATGGCTTTTTTTTGTGTGTGTTAAATTTGACCCTGTTTTCTCCCCAATTTATTGGTATCCAATTGTTTAATAGCTACTATCTTGTCTCATCGCTACAACTCCTGTACGGGCTCGGGAGAGACGAAGGTTGAAAGTCATGCGTCCAAGCCGCACTGCTTCTTAACACAGCGCGCATCCAACCCGGAAGCCAGCCGCACCAACGTGTCGGAGGAAACACCGTGCACCTGGCGACCTGGTTAGCGTGCACTGCGCCCGGCCCGCCACAGGAGTTGCTGGTGCGCGATGAGACAAGGATATCCCTACTGGCCAACCCCTCCCTAACCCTGACGACGCTAGGCCAATTGTGAGTCGCCCTACAGACCTCCCGGTCGCGGCCGGTTACGACAGAGCCTGGGCGCGAACCCAGAGTCTCTGGTATGAATGGCTTTTTTAACCAATGGTAACCAATAGTCTAACATTGCGGTTTCATAAATAAATAAATACCTTGTGTGAGTCCATGAGGTTGGAGACCAGGTCCAGGTCTCCGTGGACTGGCAGGTCTTCAGCCAGCTGGGGTTCTACACGGTACAGCCAGTCCACCAGGGCCTGCAGGGCCTCAGCAAACTGACCTGAGAACAGCAGGGCCTCCTCTAGCTTGTGTTGCCTTGATGAGAGACAGAGGGAAAGGTCAGTTGTCACATTACATTGAAATTGTAGCTATCGTTATTTTAACTTTTCTTTTATGGTCCAGTATTTTATATGGCAGCGTCCTAGAGAGCTACTGAGTTTGCAGGCTTTTGTTCTAGCACTGCTTTAACACGCTTGTTTCAAATAAATAATAATAGTGGGGTTTAATCAGGACCAGAATTAGCCGAATCAGGTGCGTTACTTAGTGCTGGAACAGAAACCTGCACAATCAGTAGCTCTCCAGGACTGGAGTTGAAAAACCCTACCATAATATTCATTGTAATAAAGCAATTGGCATGGAGTTTTCCCCTCACCTCTCAACACTCTTCCCACAGACGGTGTCCCACTTGTCCCTGACCTCCCCCAGTAGGTGGTCTAGTTTCTGGGTGTCTTCGGGCAGCGTGGTCTTGTCCCTCATGGCCTTACCAGATCTCACTGTGGTGTCATACACCGGCTGCTTAGAGCCCAGCGCCTTCTGAAACTCCTTCGGGGGGGTATTTAGTTAAGGATACCAGAATAGAGGGTCTACACAATGCAGCTTAACTGTATATTGTGTTCGTTGTGTGAGAACCGCTCAGAATCCTATTATTTCCATGCAAGACCCACACAGTGAGACTCCTACTGTACCTTGTGTTTGGTCAGTTGTACTTTGATCTTGTCTGGCTCGTTGGAGATCTCCAGCTCAGAGTCTAGCCGGTTCTCAGCCTCCTCCAGCCAGTCTGACAGTTTCCTCCAAGCCTCATGAAACTAGAGGGAGGGAGAGAGAAACTGGTTGACTACCTCTAATTGATTTGCATGGTGATTTCAGAAACAAAATGGCTGCCGTGTAGCATCCATTTGGTGAAGGGTAAAGTGACTTGCGAACATATGGAGAAAGCATTTCAAACCCTCTCTCATACCTGCTTGGCCCTCTTGCGGGCTTCGTCGAGGTGTCTGCCGCGGTCCAGGGACCTCTGCACCAGCTTGTCCCAACGGGCCTGTACACTCAGCAGAAGGTTCTTGATCAGAACCACATCCTGCTTCAGACTGGCGAAACGCAGCTGAGAGCCAGCCTTCTCCAGAGCCAAAACCTGCTCCCTGTGGGTGTTCACCTCATTCACAAACACCTAGGGGGGGAACAGAGATCGACAGAGAGCGTGTTAGTCGTTTGACTCCCTCGTGACAGCCTTAACATTACATTGATTCGCTCATTTGGTTCTGGGTGCTATGATTTCAGCTGTATATGCACATGCTCATCAGCACATACCAGCTAACAAAACAGAAGGGAGTGTAGGAAGGGAAGGGTGGAAGGGAAATGTATTAAGTCTGCAAAATGTCTGATGAATATGATGAGTCAACTTAACTGCAATACTACATTTGAATATATTTATGTGAATTACAGTTAAGTATATTCTATCCTTTTTTCCCATTTTAATGTTACTCCCTTTTTCTCCACAATTTTGTGATATCCAATAACGATCCTGCCTCATCGCTGCAACTCACCAACGGGCTCGGGCGAGGCGAAGGTCGAGTCACGCGTCCTCCAAAACATGACCAGCAAAACCGTGCTTCTTAACAAGCAGGCAGCGAGCTGCACCAATGTGTCGGAGGAAATGTTCTGCAGCCTGCATGAGCCTGGCCCACCACAAGGAGTCGCTAGAGCGCAATGAGCCAAGTAAAGCCCCTCCGGCCAAACCCTCTCCTAACCTGGACAACGCTGGGCCAATTGTTCCCAACCTATGGGACTCCCGGTCACGGCCGGTTGTGACACCGCCTGGGATCAAACCCGGGTCTGTAGTGACGCATCAAGCACTGAGCTGCAGTGCCTTAGACCGCTGCGCCGCTCGGGAAACATGTATTCTATCCTTGTACTCACCAATATAGTATAGCACAGCATAGGATCTCTAAACTTCTATGGTGCCGAAATTGCCCACCTTGTGTTCGTCTATCTGGAAGAGGACGGTGTCCAGGATGAGGGAGGGGGCCTGAGCCATGTTGAGGGTCTGCTCAGCCTGGGTCAGCCAGTTGATGGTGTCCTGGAGGGAGGACTGGAACCCTGTGGCCAGCGACACCGCTTCGTCCAGCTTCGCCTAGGGTGGGGGGTGGAGGTCAGTGAAATGGTTGATGGTAATATTGAAAATCGCTCCTGCAACAATACACTTCCTATGTAAAACAGTGTTTTTCTTATCTGTGAAAATCTATAATGTATACATTTTATTAGGTACCTAAATGCATACATATACACATGCTCTTACTTATAGCCCTTCATTCATGTCTCAGAACAGAAGCTTCTTCTCTTACCCTGCGGTCATCCATCTTGGTGTTCAGGCTGGCCCACTTGTTCTGCAGCAGGGCCAAGTTCTGTTGGGTCTGGGTCGTGCCAGCCCCGGGGCCGCCCTCCTCCCCCCCGCGGGACAGCAACATGGACTCCCCCGCGTCCAGCAGCCGGTTGTACTGCTCAGCGCGCTGGGCCAACTGGGTCTGAAGCTCCTATAGAGAGACCGATGTTTTCAAAGGGTTGAATGAATGAACAATGAATAACCTTGATAATGAATGGTAAACATGTGGCCATGGTTTGGAATGAGGAATTTCGATACTTTGAGGAGCCACCCAATAACAACAGGTGTTCGCTAGTTATGTATTGTGCATGTCTAACACACCCGTTACACATGGGTAAAAACAACATGTATACAGATTAGATAGTAGACAGTGACTCATATCTACTGTAGTGTATGTATGGAACAGGGTGCGGCATCACAACATCGATCTCCTTTACCGTGTGTTGTCTTCATCACATATCTAGTGTATGTGTGGGCAACGTATTACCAGGTGCTGCTGCAGCTGCTCCCGGGCCGTCTCAGGCAGACCACCTGTGGGTTTGGCTGCAGACAGCTGGCTCTCGGTCCTCCTCAGCCACTGCAGGAACTCCTCCAGCTCACCATGGAAACCCTCCGCCTGGGGAACCAGGGAGGAGGAAGGGAGAGAGGGAACAAGAGGGGAAGTCATGAGTTGCACGTTAATGGCAGTGCTTCAATCATTTGCCCCGTGGTTTTAGCTTTGTTAAGATCTTGTACCGTTTTTAAATCTTTACTTAACTGTGAAATAACCTATTTGCTAGTGCAATGTGATAATCATTTTTGTACAAGATGGGAACTCATAATATAGAAATAGAATTACAGGAAGGGGTAAAAAGAAATGGTGTCATTCCTTCATTTTGCTAAGCTCAGTGAAACAGTAACCAGGGCCTCTCTTCTCAGCCCAGTCCGCCTCGATCCTTCCTACCTTGTGCAGTGCGGCCTCCAGTAGTTTCTGCCGGTCCTGGGTCTTGAGTAGCAGGTTCTCCCAGCCGCGGTTGAGGTGGTCCAGCTGGCCGCGGAGGTGGTTGGCCTCCTCCCCGGGACTGGACTCCAGCAGCTCAGCCCCCGCCGCGTTCACCGTCTCCACCGTGGAGCGATGGGACAACACGTCGTTCCTCAGCACCTGAAAGAGAGAGAGAGAGAGAGAGAGAGAGAGAGAGAGAGAGTTGGAGGGAGGGTGTGTTGGTTACACCACTCCAATGCAATAATTGATGTGAAGCAAGCGTTCTGGCTCAAAACGGCTTCCACGCATAATCTATAAGGGAAAATAAGAGAAGTGAGGGTGATATGGAGGAGAGATGAGAGGTAGGCTAATAAGACCGATTTCCCGATGGAGAACCTTCATTGAGAGGGCTTTTTAGTCCAGGATTGGCTTAATGTGGGTCTGGGAAACTGGTCATCTAGAAATGAAGGCGTAAAGAAGAAACGGAGGATAAGTAAGAGTGTGGGAGGCATAGACGTAGAGAGGTAGACATTACGTGGTGTCTGGCCAGTTCTATCTCAATGGCCTTGGGGTCAGAGTTGATGGGTCTCTGTGTGTCCAGGGTGGCGTGGGTGTGACTCAGCCAGGACTGCAGCTCAGACAAGGCATGCTGGAACTGACCTAGAGCCAGGAGAGCCCCTTCCAACTTATGCTGTAGGAAACAGAATGGGGAAAACAGTGGTTATTCCAAAACCATGTTGGATTGTATTGCATTGCAAGGTGTAATATAATGTACATATCTGAGGTATCAATGTATTTTAATATCATCACAACAACTTGTAATGGTAGAATCTATTATGTGTGTGTAACCATAAAAAATAGAATCCATATTTCTGTGTGTTTAACTGACAAACTTGATTTGTAAAATATTGGGTTCACTACAACAGCGTGGCACTACTAGCCAACAGTGAGTCTGACTTCCAGAGGACTGGAGTTCTTTTAGACAGGGGGCTGGAGAGCTACTGTAGCTACTGCCCCTACTGTAAAATAGTTTGGGAGTCACTGGGTAAAACAGGCCAATGCATAGTTTGTGTACCTGTCTGTGAATGATCTTGTCCCCCAGGTTGTCCCAGAGGTGTCGGAGCTCCGTGAGGGGCTCCTGGATCATGTCTCTGTCGTTCTGGTCCGAGACCTTCTTGAGCAACAGCTCCCCCTGGTGGCACAGCTTCTCCATGTCTATCTGCTGCTGGTACACCTCCACCTTGTAGTGCTGCTCACAGGAGAGAAGAGGAGTAAGGTCTGCACTAGCAGTTCACTTATCATTAAAGTGATAGTTCACTTTTATGACCAAGAGAGTTTAAGTACAATAATTATTATAAATATTTGGAGGATGATAAAAACATATATTGGAATATATTAAGTATACTATTTATATCAAAGCTACGTGACAAAAATCAATTATGATTCAAACCTTGAGCTCTTCAATCTGCTGTTTGACAGTTCCCAGATCAGTGCCCACAGTGGACATGTCACAGAGCTTGATCACTGTGTTGTCCAGGTAGTCAAACATGCCCTGCAACACACACACACACACACACACACACACACACGAGACAAATGAGTCAATCTAACTTCTGAAAACTATAATGCCGATCTATGTCTAGATACTTATAAATGCCTCTACTTCACGACATGATACATTTCTAAGCATCTACTTTCTGAAATAACCAGTGCAATAAATACCAAATTATTTAATTCAAATGATTTAATTCTCATACACACTGAGCTAAAAGACTGATGCATTCTGGGACACTGACCTGCAATGCATCCTGGTACTGCACAGAAGCAGCCATGGCCTCCTCCAACCTCTCCATCCTCTCTCTCCACGTCCGGTCCAGGCCTTCCCAGGCCACATTCATCTGAGAAACAGACACCGAGAAGAGAGGAAAGATGAAACATATCGCAGTACAAATACATAAAACAGAGAACGTAGACACAAGAAAGACAACGCACTGAGTCCATTAATGATTATGTTCTCGATTGGTTTGATCCTGTCTTAAGCCTTGAAGTTGTCATCCTGTACTCCTCCTCACCTCGTCAATGGTCTTCTTGACCTCAGGCTTCTCTGTTTCTCCGCAGGCGAAGATGAGTTCAGCCCCAAGGGTTCGTACAAACTCCAGCTCCTCCCTCAGCCCATCTGTCTCGGCCTTGATGGCCTTAGAGAGACACAGAATTCATATTTGGACAAATCAGACAACCCAACAGTAGTCACAATCATCAGTAACTACCTCTGCACATTCGCTCCCCTTCCTACCGCTGAGCTAACTACAGTACAAATACATTGCAAGCTATACAGGCCGTTACATACAGTGAAAGTCGGAACTTTACATACACTTAGGTTGGAGTCATTAAAACTTGTTTTTCAACCACTCCACAAAGTTCTTGTTAACAAACTACAGTTTTGGCAAGTCGGTTAGGACATCTACTTTGTGCATGACAAGTCATTTTTCCAACAATTGTTTACAGAGATGATTTCACTGTATCACAATTCCAGTGGGTCAGAAGTTTACATACACTAAGTTGACTGTGCCTTTAAACAGCTTGGAAAATTCCAGAAAATGATGTCATGGCTTTAGAAGCTACTGATAGGCTAATTGACATCACTTGAGTCAATTGGAGGTGTACCTGTGGATGTATTTCAAGGCCTACCTTCAAACTCTGTGCCTCTTTGCTTGACATCATGGTAAAATCAAAAGAAATCAGCCAAAACCTCAGAAAAACAATTGTAGACCTCAACAAGTCTGGTTCATCCTTGGGAGCAATTTCCAAACACCTGAAGGTATTACGTTCATCTGTACAAACAATAGTACGCAAGTATAAACACCATGGGACCATGCAGCCGACATACCGCTCAGGAAGGAGACGGGTTCTGTCTCCTAGAGATGAACGTACTTTGGTGCGAAAAGTGCAAATCAATCCCAGTACAACAGCAAAAGACCTTGTGAAGATGTTGGAGGAAACAGGTACAAAAGTATCTATATCCACAGTAAAACGAGTCCTATATCGACATAACCTAAAAGGCCGCTCAGCAAGGAAGAAGCCACTGCTCCAAAACCACCATAAAAAAACAGACTACGGTTTGCATGGGGACAAAGATCGTACTTTTTGGAGAAATGTCCTCTGGTCTGATGAAACAAAAATAGAACTGTTTGGCCATAATGACCATCGTTATCTTTGGAGGAAAAAGGGGGAGGCTTGCAAGCCGAAGAACACCATCCCAGACGTGAAGCACGGGGGTGGCAGCATCATGATGTGGGGGTGCTTTGCTGCAGGAGGGACTGGTGCACTTCACAAAATAGATGGCATCATGAGGTAGGAAAATGATGTGGATATATTGATGCAACATCTCAAGACATCAGTCAGGAAGTTAAAGGTTGGTCGCAAATGGGTCTTCCAAATGGACAATGACCCCAAGCATACTTCCAAAGTTGTGGCAGAATGGCTTAAGGACAACAAAGTCAAGGTATTGGAGTGGCCATCACAAAGCCATGACCTCAATCCTATAGAACATTTGTGGGCAGAACTGAAAAAGCGTGTGCAAGCAAGGAGGCCTACAAACCTGACTCAGTTACACCAGCTCTGTCAGGAGGAATGGGCCAAAATTCATGCAACTTATTGTGGGAAGCTTCTGGAAGGCTGCCCAAAACGTTTGACCCAAGTTAAACAATTTAAAGGCAATGCTACCAAATACTAATTGAGCATATGTAAACTTCTGACCCACTGGGAATGTGATGAAAGAACTAAAAGCTGAAATAAATCACTCTCTCTATTATTCGGACATTTCACATTCTTAAAATAAAGTGGTGATCCTAACTGACCAAAGACAGGGAATTTTTACTAGGATTAAATGTCAGGAATTGTGAAAAACTGATTTTAAATGTATTTGGCTAAGGTGTATGTAAACTTCCGACTTCAACTGTAGCTATTAACATGCTGGCACCATCCCTTCATATGTCTCCTCTTTATCTTCACAACTAATTCATATCTATTCTTTTTCTTTTCTTACCCCCTCTCTCTTAGTGTGTTATTTGGTCCCATATTCATACCAAAGAAGACTATTCCTCCACATTTTAGCATCTGAATATCTTGCTATGCTTTCCTTGTATTTTCCATAGTGTTGCTACAAACATGCGCTATGCATCCATATCTTTTTCTCCACCTTTTCCCTGTTTTTCAATAACCATCATCCTCCTCTCTCTCAGTAACCCTCCATCCACCTCTCCACACGTACCTCTACCCTCCTCTCTCTCAGTAACCCTCCATCCCCCTCTCAACACGTACCTCAGCCGCCTCTATCTGCTGTTTGATGAGAGAGGGGTCCACCCCGGGGTCCTCCAGCTCCTTGACAATGTCCTGTGAGTCACGGAGCGTGCTCAGTAGCGCCGCCATGTCGGCCCAGAACTTCCCAGCCAGGTCCAAGACGTCCGTCAGCTTCCCCTCCCGATCCTCAGCCCTCTGCCGGATCTCATCCCACAGGGAGCGCAGACGCAGGAGACGGGAATGCACGGCTGGGAGGGGGAAAGAGGGGGATGGGAGAGTTAGGAATGAATCTGGAAGTGTGGTGTTATTTGAAAGGACAATTGTCACGATTTGCTATTAGCTATGTAAAAATGGATGGAGGAATTGTATGTAATAACAAGTTATTATTAATTAGTATTATTAAGTCCTGAACTTAACCATAACAAATAGCAAATGTACTTGCTTATCATTTCTGATGTTATTGCTGCTTTTGTCCCTTCTAGCATGGCCGTCTAGTGACAACATCAACAGTGGAGTCTTTTACAGAACCAGTCAGTAGGCTACATTCCCACTGCACAGAGCAGTCATTCATTGTTATAAAGTGATGTACTGAGACATTTTGGCGGGGGATGGCAGTGTCGCCATGTGTGCTGGGAGTCCTCAAAAGTTCTTAACCGTTTATGTGTTTCTGGGTGTCTGTGTTTAAAATAAACTTTGTTGAATACAAAAATGAGACGAATCAGGTTTGGCAGTGGGATCATTGTAATACAGTGGGAGTGTGTGCATGTATTGTTTTCGCCCCTCTCCCTACACGGAGGTCCTGTGTATGAGTCATTGTCTCCATCTAGGGGTGGTTATGTGTGTGTATCCCTTTGTGATGCATGTATGTCTTTGTGTGACACAAGTACAATACCGGTCGAAAGTTTTAAGACACCTACTCATTCAAGGGTTTTTCTTTATTTGGACTATTTTCTACATTGTAGAATAATAGTGAAGACATCAAAACTATTAAATAACATATGGAATCATGTTAGTAACCAATAAAGTGTTAAACAAATCAAAATATATTTTAAGTAGCCACCCTTTGTCTTGATGACAGCATTGAACACTCTTGGCATTCTCTCAATCAGCTTCATGAGGTAGTCACCTGGAATGTCACCTGGAATGCAGGTGTGCCTTGTTAAGTTATTTTGTGGAATTTCTTTCCTTCTTAATGCATTTGAGCCAATCAGTTGTGTTGTGACAATGTAGGGGTGTTATACAGAAGACGGCCCTATTTGGTAAAAGACCAAGTCCATATTATGGCAAGAACAGCTCAAATAATCAAAGAGAAATGACAGTCCATCATTACTTTAAGACATGAAGGTCAGTCAATACGTAAAGTGCAGTCGCAAAAACCATCAAGCGCTATGATGAAACTGGCTCTCATGAGGAACACCACAGGAATGGAAGACCCAGAGTTACCTCTGCTGCAGAGGATAAGTTCATTAGAGTTACCAGCCTCAGAAATTGCAGCCCAAATAAATGCTTCACAGAGTTCAAGTAACAGACACATCTCAACATCAACTGTTCAGAGGAGACTGTGTGAATCAGGCCTTCATGGTTGAATTTCTGCAAAGAAACCACTACTAAAGGACCCCAATAAGAGACTTCCTTGGGCCAAGAAACACGAGCAATTAGACCGGTGGAAATTTGTCCTCTGGTCTGGAGTCCAAATTGGAGATGTTTGGTTCCAACTGCAGTGTCTGTGAGACGCGGTGTGAGTGAACGGATGATCTCTGCATGTGTATTTCCCACCTTAAAGCATGGAGGAGGAGGTGTTATGGTGCTTTGCTGGTGACACTGACAATGATTTATTTAGATTTCAAGACACACTTAACCAGCATGGCTACCACAGCATTCTGCAGCGATACGCCATCCCATCTGGTTTGGGCTTAGTGGGACTATCATTTGTTTTTCAACAGGACAATGACCCAACACACCTCTAGGATGTGTCAGGGCTATTTGACCAAGAAGGAGAGTGATGGAGTGCTGCATCAGATGACCTGGCCTCCACAATCCCCCGACCTCAACCAAATTGAGATGGTTTGGGATTAGTCGGACCACGGAGTGAAGGAAAAGCAGCCAACAAGTGCCCAGCATATGTGCTTCTACACCTGCATTGCTTGCTGTTTGGGGTTTTAGGCTGGGTTTCTGTACAGCACTTTGAGATATCAGCTGATGTACGAAGGGCTATATAAATACATTTGATTTGATTTGTGGGAACTCCTTTAAGACTGTTGGAAAAGCATTCCACGTGAAGCAGGTTGAGAGAATGCCAAGAGTGTGCAAAGCTGTAATCAAGGCAAAAGGTGTATTTGAAGAATCTCAAATATATTTTGATTTGTTTAACACTTTTTTGGTTACTACATGATTCCATATGTGTTATTTCATAGTTTTGATGTCTTCACTATTATTCAACAACTTAGAAAATAGTAAAAATAAAGAAAAACACAGAAATTAGTTGGTGTCCAAACTTTTGACTGGTAGTGTATGTGGGTGTGTTTGTGTTCATCTGTGTGTGTTTATAAGTGTGTATATGTAAGTGTACCTCTGTGTGTGTGTTTCAGGCCCTTACCTTCAGCGGCAGGATCATCGTGGGATGCTCTACTGATGAGCTCCTCGCCGCGGGCACACAGGGCAGAGAAGGAGGGCAGCAGTTTGTCCAGCTCCAGCCCGGTAGCCTTGTGCTCAGCCAGCTGCTCCCGGATCTTATCCGCCTCCGCCGCCACGGGAGAAGGGGAACGGAGGCGCTGCACAGCCCCTTCCAGGGTCTCCAATAGGGGGTCCATCTTGTCATGGAACTGGGGGGGTGTTAGGAAGAGAAGGTGGGTTGCGTGACTAATAGCTGCTTTATGCTCGATCCAGCAATGCTGTCCAGAGGCTCTGTAATGGAGGGTGTGACGCAAATGTAGAGCCTCCGGAGCGCCATACGACGATGCCACCCAATTTCTGTAACAATTCCACCCAATTTCTGTAACATGATTGGTCGGTGGGAGGTCCTGTATTAACACAAACTCACTTCCTTCACAGCGGCTCTTCAAAGTGCAATGATGTATGAACGGCCTGTCTTCTACAGAGACCGTGTGGCAGTAAATGCTGTACAGCCACGACGGATTGCCCATGCAGAGCCTGTTAAGGCTTTCATTCTTATTATTATACATACTTATACAGTGGGGCAAAAAAATATTTAGTCAGTCACCAATTGTGCAAGTTCTCACACTTAAAGACGAGGCCTGTAATTTTCATCATAGCTACACTTCAACTATGACAGACAAAATTCGAAAAAAAAATCCAGAAAATCACATTGTAGGATTTTTTATGAATTTATTTACAAATTATGGTGGAAAATGAGTATTTGGTCAATAACAAAAGTTTCTCAATACTTTGTTATATACCCTTTGTTGACAATGACAGAGGTCAAACATTTTCTGTAAGTCTTCACAAGGTTTTCACACACTGTTGCTGGTATTTTGGCCCATTCCTCCATGCAGATCTCCTCTAGAGCAGTGATGTTTTGGGGCTGTTGCTGGGCAACACGGACTTTCATCTCCCTCCAAAGATTTTCTATGGGGTTGAGATCTGGAGACTGGCTAGGCCACTCCAGGACCTTGAAATGCTTCTTACGAAGCCACTCCTTCGTTGCCCGGGCGGTGTGTTTGGGATCATTGTCATGCTGAAAGACCCAGCCACGTTTCATCTTCAATGCCCTTGCTGATGGAAGGAGGTTTTCACTCAAAATCTCACGATACATGGCCCCATTCATTCTTTCCTTTACACGGATCAGTCGCCCTGGTCCCTTTGCAGAAAAACAGCCCCAAAGCATGATGTTTCCACCCCCATGCTTCACAGTAGGTATGGTGTTCTTTGGATGCAACTCAGCATTCTTTGTCCTCCAAACACGATGAGTTGAGTTTTTACCAAAAAGTTCTATTTTGGTTTCATCTGACCATATGACATTCTCCCAATTTTCTTCTGGATCATCCAAATGCTCTCTAGCAAACTTCAGACGGGCCTGGACATGTACTGGCTTAAGCAGGGGGACACGTCTGGCACTGCAGGATTTGAGTCCCTGGCGGCGTAGTGTGTTACTGATGGTAGGCTTTGTTACTTTGGTCCCAGCTCTCTGTAGGTCATTCACTGGTCCCCCCGTGTGGTTCTGGGATTTTTGCTCTGAGATCTTGCGTGGAGCCCCAGATGGAGGGAGATTATCAGTGGTCTTGTATGTCTTCCATTTCCTAATAATTGCTCCCACAGTTGATTTCTTCAAACCAAGCTGCTTACCTATTACAGATTCAGTCTTCCCAGCCTGGTGCAGGTCTACAATTTTGTTTCTGGTGTCCTTTGACAGCTCCTTGGTCTTGGCCATAGTGTGACTGTTTGGAGGTTGTGGACAGGTGTCTTTTATACTGATAACAAGTTCAAACAGGTGCCATTAATACAGGTAACAAGTGGAGGACAGAGGAGCCTCTTAAAGAAGAAGTTACAGGCCTGTGAGAGCCAGAAATCGTGCAAATAAATTCATAAAAAATCCTACAATGTGATTTTTTTCCTTCTCATTTTGTCTGTCATAGTTGAAGTGTACCTATGATGAAAATTACAGGCCTCTCATCTTTTTAAGTGGGAGAACTTGCACAATTGGTGGCTGATTAAATACTTTTTTGCCCCACTGTATGTATTCGGAGGGGACATTTTGACAGTGTGAAAATGCAGAGATCCTTCCCGAAAAATACCACGTAATTTTGGATACTTGGAGGGTCATGTGATTCAAGATGTGAGAGTACTATAGATGTATTTACTAGACATGAATAAAGTTTACTTCGTTAGGAATACTGGGCAAACTTTCAAAATCAGCACAAACTATTACCACAGCCTCACTAAGTGGTGAGTGATGAAGATGATATGGTAGTCTTTGGTAAATAACTGCATTTGAGCAATGTCAAAACAGGCAACATGGACTGGAACAGAGAAGAGGACAAGCCTAAAGCTACTAAAAAGGACAGGAATTGCCAATTTACAAAAATATCAAAAACACACTAACTGAGAAAGAGGAGAGACATTGGACAAAGTATACTTGGGAGGTATAGCGGGTTGTCTCAGCCTAGACACAAGGTTCACGCAGGAAGGAATTCTAATAACTAAGTCACGTTGTGATCGGTTGGCATCAGTAACACAGTACAGGTCAGTCAGTGGTCTTACCTCTACCAGCTGGGTGATTGCAGTGAGCAGTGACGACGGATGGAGGAAATTGTGGGTGAACACACACAGCACATCCACAATGGGTGAGAGGTGGGATGGAGGGATGGATGGAGCAAACCAGGGAGGGAGGGAGGGATGGGGGAGTGCGAGGAGGGGGGGAAATGTCAGGCACAAGGGAAGTGGTAGAGGTATGGAGGTTGGTCGTTTAGGAGGAATGAAAAGAGAGAGAGAGAGAGGGAGGGATGCATAGAGAGAAGGAGTGGGTGATATGGTCCATTAGGGATGGGAGGTGGAGAAACAACACAGTGTGTTAGATCAGTGACATGCACACACTCTGGCCAAGCAATATCAACAGCAGCAACAATCAGCTTAGCACTCCGCGATAATCAACCCGTGGGGCTCATGACTTATGAGATGACGTGCTATGAGAGAGCATTTCACAAGAGAACTACTGAAATAAAATGTGAATGTTTCTTACGGAAATATTTACTGACTACAAGTGTAGCAATGAAGCTGTGTAGCTTCAGCAAACAGAGACTGCTACTACTCTACTACCGTATTATGACCAAGACCTTTGAAGATCACGGCAACATCTCTTGGAGTGAAATAATAAGTCAACATGGTCTAGTTCTCTTCCAATCTGATGGAAATGAGCAAAAAGAGACAGAACAGCTCCAAGTATGGAGTCCAATATGCACCATCACACTATAGCTTGAGCATCGGTCACAGAAATCCCACGACACTTCAGCCAATGCCTAACACCTTCACACTGCTCTTCCACTACAGACTGGAGTGGTAACGTTACATGGACCTCGTCCTGCCATTAGCAGCATGTACGGCATCCGTATTAGGAAATCTTGAGACTTCCAAATATGGACACAACAAGGCTTACGGCATCCATATAAGGAAGTCGTCAGATTTCCTCATATGGATGCCAGAAGCTTGGTTTTATCGGGGTAGCAATCGACAGACACAAGCTTCAACAATTGACACACTTTCGAGCCCCAAACCGATTTCAAATTCACTTTTACAAAACCATACCTGCGCAGACTGAGACACAGCCTCGTCCAGGGTGGCGGCGCGACCCTTGACCTCCTCCTTGATGGCCGCGTAGCGTGTCTCGGCGTCGCTGTAGCGCTGCCTCACCGTGGCCCCCTCCTGGTGACTCAGAACGGCCAGCTGGGGGCCGATCTTCAGCAGCTTGTCGATGTGGGGCTTGTGCTCCGCTATGGACTCCCTCAAGAGCTGGACGAAAGATGGAGGGAGAAAGAGTGGAAAATAAGTAGAGGAAGATGGACAGTGTGATTGAGAGAGTGGTACAGTTGGAGTACCACAGAGAAAGAGGGAGACAGGAAAAAGAAAGTAGAAGTGTTAGGAACTCATTCGACATGATACATGTTTTCACGAGGACATTAGTTAAAATACAGCAATTAGAGCCTCCTCCTCACCCTCATCTGCTCCTGTTGGAGTCGCAGGGCCTCGGTGTCGATGGCAGGTGGGGGCAGCTGGGCGATAAGTGTCTCTGTCTCCCCCAGCCAGGGCTCCAGCTCCTCCTGGGTCTCCCAGAAGCGGGCCACCAGGACCTGGGCCTGCTCCAGGGCGGAGAAACGCTCCTGGTGCCGCTGGCTCACCACTTCGTAGCGGGCAGTCAGCGAGTCAGTCTTCACCTGAGGAGAGCGAGGGGAAGAAAAGTGGTTAGAATGGTTCACATTTGGTAACTAGGCAAAAACCACTGGAATAGTTCACATTTTGTGTACTAATGTTGTAGGCTTTAACTTCAAGCACAAAACCCAATATTTCCCTACTTGTTTATAATATTATAATATGAATATAATAAATACATATTTCATGTCATTTGATTTTCCTGTGAATGAACTTTTCTTAAATGAGTCATTGCACACAGTATGTTACAAAAGGCGTCTTGGTCTGCCTTTCACCATTCTCTCGGACTCCCTGCAATTCTCTACCCTCTTCCGCGCTCCCTAAACCCTCTCCTTTGTCCCTCTCTCCTCACCACCAGAGCGTCTCTCTGCTGGTCGCTGCACGTCTCTAGGATGTCGTCCCTGGTGTGGAGTAGCTGGTCCACGGTGTCTTTGTGTCGGATGATGTCGATATTGAAGGCCCTCTGGACCTGTAGCTGGGCCACGGTGACGTCAGGCTCCAGACTCAGAGGACCCAGGGAGGATAGCTTCCTCTCCGTCTCCCCAGCCCAGGTCAGCTCCGCATCCACTGCCTCCTCATACTGAGGCACAGAGAGATACACACAGTTAGCACCGGCACACTCAGGCTCCCCATACAGACAGAGTGAGACGTTATTAGCATTTACAGCAGCATTAGCTGGTTGGCATTACACACAGCCACCTAAATGCTAAGAGAAGACTAGAGGGAAATGCCACAACATCAGCGTCATCCTCTTGTTAACAACGTCAGCAGAAACCTCACGGATTACTTCTACAGACAAAGATCAACCCAGAGAATGAAGCTATTCAACTATTCAAATCCTGAACTTATACAATTTGGCCCACCTTTGACTATCAACACCCCCATCCACTGTAAATGTATACGATCCCTGAACGGAGTACTAATTGTGTCTGTCCGCGACCAATAAACGTTGATTTCATTTAGCCACATTGCAGTACCTGTTGTGACCTCTGGACGGCAGCCTGTACCAGCTGTACCCGCTGGGTTATGGTCTCGTCCGCCGTTCTGTAGCGCTGGTTGGCGTCAGCCACCAGGCGGTCTAGGCCCTCGCGGGCACGCCAGGGCACCAGGTCTAAGAGGGCACTGCCCACCTCGTTGACCGTGTCCAAAACCAGACGTTTCTCCGCCGACACACACTTCAGCTCCTGGGAGAGAAACACACGCACACAGATTGAGTATCTTCAACTCAAGATATAAGTCCTACTTGCGCTACAGTGTTAAAAACAAACAACCGCAAGAGAGGAAAAAGGAAGTTATTCTTCAAGAATCATTGGGTAAATCATTCATTGAAATGACCACTGAACATCTGGAAAAATTGCAGACTGCAAATATATTTACACAATATACGGTATATTCACAGCATATTTGTATAATAAACTGTTAAGAAAACATCCCCTGGGGGTTTCCCCGAGTGGCGCAGCGGTCTAAGGCACTGCATTGCAGTGTTGCGTCGTCACTGGCCGTGCCCGGCGTCGTCTGGGTTAGGGGAGGTTGTGGCCGGGGGTGTTTTACTTGGCTCATCGCGCTCTAGCGACTCCTTGCGGTGGGCCGAGCGCCTGCAGGCTGACCTCGGTCATCAGTTTTAAAGGTGTTTCCTCCGACACATTGGTGCAGCTGGCTTCCGGGTTAAGCAGGAGGGTGTTAAGAAGCGCGGCTCGGTGGGTCATGTTTCAGAAGATGCATGACTCGACCTTCGCCTCTCCCGGGCCGTTGGGGAGTTGCAGCGATGAGGCAAGATCATAATCCCGAAATTGGGGAGAAAAAAAGGGGCTAAAATTTAAAACAAACAAATAAATAAATAAATAAAAACCGGCCCCTACCTTCTGTCTGTCCTGATATGCTGGTGTGGCGTCGGGTTCCATGACGTTGAGCTCCGCCTCCACCTTGTCCAACCAGTGGTTGAGGTCGTCGTGGGCGCTGGCGAATCGTGTGCTCAGCTGCAGGGCCTGCTCCAGGATGCGGAGGGCTTTGCTGCTCCCGCCCGTCATCTCAGCGTAGCGAGACTTGATACCGTCCAGCTTCTCCTGGATCAGCAGAACTTCCTCACCTGCAGGGGTGAACAACATATATTCCTTTATAAAATGACATGCCCAGGAACAGTTCTGGCTGTTTGGCTAGTGAGAGATGGTTAGATGTGGGCTAAGGGAGAGCTGGTCCAGAATCAGGGAAGGGAGATTAGTAGTAGTATCCAGAGTTAGAGGTTGTACTTTACCAGTGGTTTGTTTGAGCAGGGCTTGTCCGTTCTTGACGGCCTGGTCAACCTGCTTCTTCCTGCTCACTATCTCTTCATTCAGAGACTGATGGGGGAAGGTGGAGAGAAAGAGAATGAACACCTTATAGAGCAGTGGTGTCAAACTCATTCCATGGAGGGCCTAATGTCTGCAGGTTTTTGGTTTTCCCCTTTTTAATTAAGCCCTAGACAACCAGGTGTGGGGAGTTCCTTACTAATTAGTAACCTTAATTCATCAATCAAGTACAAGGGACGACCAAAAACCCACAGACACTCTGCCCTCCGTGGAACGAGGTTGACATCCGTAGAACGTAATACGAGTCATTCCTATTCCTACTCTATGTCTAGACAGTACTAGCCAATACAATACTCCCTGCGGTAGTGCGGTAGTATCCTACCACTCTGTGTTAATGAATAGCTACTCCCTGTCCACACCATAGTATCGTACCAGTGAGTGCTTGTGCTGCTGGGTGAGGACCCCTGGCTGGTAGCTCTGCACAGACACCTGTCCCAGCCGCTGGCCCACCTCAGCCAGCCAGTTGAGCACCTCCACCTCATCCTCCCCAAACAGCTGGGCATTGGCCAGGGCCTGCTCCAGCATGACGGCCCTGCATTGGCACCAATCACTGAGCTCCGAGTGGCCTAGCCGCACCGCCCCCACACGCTCCCTCAGCCAATCGCGGTCGGCCGCGCAGCTGAGGGGCGCCAGGGATTGGCCGAGGGCCTCGAGGCGGTTGACCTCGGATCCTCTAGAGGAGACGGACTCTTGGACGGCCTGGGGTGGTGTGTGCGGCGAGGGGGAGGAGTGAAGGAGAACAGAAGAAAAACATAGGGAACAAATACAGGATAAAGTGAGGATGCAGATGAGAAATCATAATGAATGAGAAATCAGAAGGAACGAATGAAAGCCAAATATGTATGTGATAACTTTACAAGAAAAACATAAAATCATAAACAACAAAAAAGGTTCAATGAAATATAATATATATTTGATATCAAATCATATCAAAATGTTGAGGGGAAAATTGTTGCGCCTGGGCTTCCCTTTCTTTCTCTCAATGGAAAGTAACCAGTCGTGTGTTCAGGTACCATCCTCTTGTCTCCCTAGTTTCATTCCAGAGACTTAAACCCTCATTTCTGTCCTTATTCACCTCTTTTCCTCAAAGGAAACCAAAAACGCAACCCGTGTTTCGAGATGGGACACGTTACCTTTGTGACACCGTCATCCACGTTACCTTGTGTTTTGTAATCTGTTGGGTGATCTTGGAAGTCTGGGTTCCCATGGGCTCGACGGTGCTCAGGCGTCGCTCGGTGGCACTCAGCCACTCTCCAAGAGGCTCCACCGCCTCGTGGAACTGAAGTGCCAGCGCCTGCAGATCCTCCAACTGGCACTGCCTGCAGAGGCGGGAGGAGAAGGGAGAAGAAGGGAGAGAGGGGGTGAGCGTTTGGGTCGCCTTTGTATATCAACGTCTTATCGTGGATCCAAATAAAGATTCAGACACGACAGTCAGGAATGTGTAGGTTGTGTACTGCAGTAATGGTAATGCATTCTGTAGGTAGGCTAGTGTGTGTGTGTGTGTGTGTGTGTGTGTGTGTGTGTGTGTGTATACTATGCATGCGTGTTCACTATGCATGGGTAAGAGTCTTTCTGTGGTGTTGAGATGTCGTCACTGACTGTGGTGCATGTACGTGATGAATGATGACCGGTTATATCAACTCCTATGTGTAGTGTGTCCATACAATAATGTACGTTACCTTGCCCTGGCTTTCTCCAGCAGCTCATCCCATCTCTCTCCCAGACTCTCCAGCTGTTTCTGGATCTTGTCTTTGTCCTGCGTCTCGGCCGTGGCTGCGATCCTCTCTCCCTCTCCCTGGATCATCTGAACAGTGGCTCTGCGGTCGTCCAGCAGTCTTTGTAACAGCTGGAACATGAGACAGAGACGGGACGTTCAACACCACAAATAATACCAACTCTCATACTCTTTGTTCTGCATGTATATTAGGGTTAGGGGTATATTCAAGACCAGAAGAGTCGCTGATTCTAGGATTTCGGTGTAAAACAGTTTATTTTATTCATCCATTATTTTACCAGGTAAGTTGACTGAGAACACATTCTCATTTGCAGCAACGACCTGGGGAATAGTTACAGGGGAGAGGAGGGGGATGAATAAGCCAATTGTTAACTGGAGATTATTAGGTGACCGTGATGGTTTGAAGGTCAGATTGGTCATTTAGCCAGGACACCGGGGTTAACACCCCTACTCTTACGATAAGTGCCATGGGATCTTTAATGATCTCAGAGAGTCAGGACACCCGTTTAACGTCCCATCCGAAAGACGGCACCCTACACAGGGCAATGTCCCCAATCACTGCCCTGGGGCATTGGGATATTTATTTTTTTAGACCAGAGGAAAGAGTGCCTCCTACTGGCCCTCCAACACCACTTCCAGCAGCATCTGGTCTCCCATCCAGGGACTGACCAGGACCAACCCTGCTTAGCTTCAGAAGCAAGCCAGCAGTGGTATGCAGGGTGGTATGCTGCTGGTGGCAAGTTGGCAAGATAGCTAGAACATACTTCACATTCAATACCGCAATGTTTTGCAGTGTTCCTCAACAACACAGTATCTCAAATATCAGGCCACCCCTGTTGTGACGACGTCCGCGATGAGTCGTAGCTCAATTTGGCAGTACTTCCCTTTCTGAACCCCTTCATAACTGTTCAGGGACGTTGAACGAGCCTCCGGTAAAACGGCACTCGTCTCCAGTTTCCTCGCCACTGACCCTCAGTGAGGCTCGACACTTTCAGCGGCGGACAGAGACACGTATGACAGAGTGGCGGGGCTGAATCCGCCGCGCTCCTCGACACACAAACACGGGAAGTGTTCCAGATGAAGAGGGAGTGCAGACATTGTGTTTTCTTCAGCCTCTCGGTTTCTCTGAACATTGTAATCCGACATCTGTGTTAACTGGTGTGTTGAATGCCAACCAGACTGGCAGACTCATTTGAGCTTTTCCTCTGCCAAAACACCCAGATAATTAGGTGTGTGAGTGTTTCCCTTTCACGTGTTATTTGTCTCTTGGTGAAAATAAGGACAATTGAATAACAGTAATAGCCCATTCTATTATTATCTATGAATAAATAAAGTTCAAATATATGAATAAATTAAGCTTGTTTAGTTTAAGCTTGTTTTTATGCAAATCTAGGTTCCACATGTCTCTAATGCCCAGTAAATGACTTAGTATCTGATATAGGGAAAAGACCTGGTATTAAAATAAAATATATATTCCTCACTACAACTCTCTCCATCTAGATACTCATCCCTGACTCCATCTATCCCTTTCTCCACTCATCCCTTTCTCGCTCACCTTCTGTTCCTGGATCTGGGCCTTGACCACTCTGTACTCGGCTGACGGGGGCTTTTGATTGGCTACCAGTTCCTCCGTGTCACTCAGCCAGCTCAGAAGAGGCTCCAGGGCATCCTGGAACTTCCCACAATGCAACAGAGCTTCCTGCAACTGGGCGATGCGCTCTGCAATCTGGTCAAGGAACAATGCAGTGAGTGAGGGGGGACAATGACTGTATTGACATGGACGGGTATACATAGACAAACATAAACCTGGTTCCTTACAAACCCATCATTCCATTCACGCATATCAAACAAACGTAAATATGCATACTCAGTCAGACACAAACGCATGCACGCACACACAAACCATAGCACAGACATACCATTACAGTCAGACCGATGGATAGATGGTCAGACGGACAGACTGACTTACCCTCTTGTTGAGGGAGTTCCATCTGAGGTTGGTGGTCTCTAGGTCATGCTCCAGGGCCTGGGTGTCTGTGTGTTTGGCTGCACTCTGGATCAGGCCCTGGCCCACCGCGTTCACGTGCTGCAGCTTGGGTTGAATGCTGTCCACCTGCTCCCTCTCCACCGCCTGAGAGAATGAGGGAGGGGAAGAGAGAGGAGAGTGGGGGAGAGAGAGGAGAGCGAGAGAGATAAAGAAATGGAGGGAGAGAAGAGACATGGAGAGAAAGCGAGAGAAACAGAGGGAGGAGGAGAAAGAGGGAGGGAGGAGAAAGGGATTATAAGGATTAGAGTGCTGGAAAGTAAGGGTGGCTGGAAAAGAGGGAGTTGAACACACCCTTCACCTGTCTGGCCACATTACTCAAACACACACCACCATCTAGGGCTGGAGACACAGCATGATGGAAATGGGCGTCCAACTCTAAAGAAAACCAGCTCAATGTCCTGAAATCAAATACGGGGCTTCAATGCAAAATGGCTGCTTTCCCATAGAGCTGTATAGAGATTACAGGAATCTGAAATTAGCCATGGTGGTTCCCAATGGTAGAGATACCAAACCTCAGGCCACACACAAACACACACTACAGCCCAGAACTGGCAAACAAACCCATAGACCAGAACTGGCAAACACACCCATAGACCAGAACTGGCAAACACACCCATAGACCAGAACTGGCAAATTCACCCATAGACCAGAACTGGCAAATTCACCCATAGACCAGAACTGGCAAACACACCCATAGACCAGAACTGGCAAACACACCCATAGACCAGAACTGGCAAAGCCTAGGGGCCGGGACAAAATAATTGCTCTGAGAACAGTGGGAGGAATGACTGGAAGAGAAACAGAAGGACTAGTTGTTGACATCGAGCCGACGATGCGGACCCCAGACGCTCACAAAAACTGTGTGCTCTCGTTCTCTGTGGCCGACGTCAGTAAGTCATTTAATCGTGTTAACCCTTGTATGGCTGCCGGCACAGACGGCATCCCAAGCCTCAGATGTGCAGACAAGCTGAGTGGAGAGTTTCTGGACATATTCAATCTCTCCATATCCCAGTCTGTTGTCCACACTTGCTTCAAGATGTCCACCATTGTTCCTGTACCCAAGAAAGTGAAGGTAACGCAACTAAATGACTATTGCCCCGTAGCACTCACTTCTGTCATCATGACGTGCTTTGAGAAGCTAGTTAAGGACCATATTACCTCCACCTTACGCGACACTAGACCCACTGAAATTCGCATATCGCCCCAACAGATCCACGGACGATGCAATCGACATTGCACTGTCCACTGCCTTATCCCACCTGGACAAGAGGAATACCCAATTTAGGAATTGAGTACATCGATTACAGGTCAGCCCTCAACACCATAGTGCCCTGAGAGCTCACCCCTAAGCTCAGGGCCCTGGGTCTGAACCCCTCCCTGTGCAACTGGGTCCTGGACTTCCTAATGGGCCAACCCAAAGTGTTGAAGCTAGGCAACAACACCTCTGCCATGCTGATCCTCAACACGGGGGCGCCACAGGGGTGCGTGCTCAGCCCCCTCCTGTACTCCCCGTTCCCCTATGACGGCGAGGCCACGCGCGTCTCCAACTCAATCATCAAGTTTGCTGACGAGAACAGCGGTAGGCCTGATTACCAACAACGAGCCCCGGGAAGAGTGGTGCAAGGAATATAACCTCTCCCTCAACTTCAACAAAAAGGAGCATGTCATGGACTACAAGATAAAGCAGAGAGCACGTCCCCATCCACACCGACGGGGAGATGCTTCTAGTTCCTTGGCTCGCACATCACTGACACCATGAAATGGTCCCTTCACACAGACAGTGTGTTGAGGAGTTTAAAGAAATGTGTCTTTAAACCGCCACAAACTTCTACAGATTCACCATTGAGCGCATCCCGTGGGGCTGTATAAGCACCTGATTCGGCAACGTCACCGCCTCCAACCTTAATCGACGTCATCGGCGCCCGGGGAGCAGTTGCTGCCTTGCTCAAGGGCAGAATGGCAGATTTTTCCACTTTGCCGGTCCTGGGATTTGAACCAGCGACCTTTCGGTTACTGGCCCAACGCTCTTAACCGCTACTTATATATATATATATATATATATATATATATTTATATCCCTGTCTCATTGCTCGTTCTTATATATATATATATTTTATTTCTGGATCATGACATGTATTGTTTTGTATTTTATAGATAGGTATTACTGCACTGCTGGATGTAGAAACAAAAAGCACTTTCGATAACATCTGCAAATCTGTATGGGACCAATAAACTGATTTGATTTTGATTCAATTCAAATGAGAGAAATACTAAGACAAAGGAAGTGCTTTGAACTATTGTTTGCCTTATAACGGCAATGTAGGCACAAAACCGTTGAGTTTCATTTGTGAGAAGGAACGATGGGGAGGGGGACTTCTATGAGTTAGAGTTTTGTCCTCTTTTGAGCCTCATCTAAGGTCATTGTTTTTCTACACCGTATAATCACCTAGAAGCGGTTGTGTGGAGGCCTGTCTTTGATCTCGTTCTATAATGAACGGTTTTATTGGATTCTGCTCATCTGGAGTAAATATTGTGTGAAAGTGCTGCTTTTCCACGCCAGGAGATGACGTGTAGGAGTTTGAAAGAAAACAGGGATGCTAAAATGGAACAAGATGTGTCTTGGATTGTGTGTTTGTGTGTGTCACAGCTGTGTTGCGGTGATGGGCCTCCTCCCTGCTTCCAACAGGAAGTCTGACTGCCTCGACAACAATGAGCCTCAGCCATGACCCACTCCACCCTATCCATATCCCGGACAGTGTGTGTATTCTGTGTATTTGACTGAATGAACGTGTGTGTGTGTGTGTGTGTGTGTGTGTGTGTGTGTGTGTGTGTGTGTGTGTGTGTGTGTGCACGATGCTGCACGTGTCCAGACCCCTATTCTCATCCTTCTCTCCCTCCCCTCCCTCTCTCTCTCTCTCTAGCCAGGTCAAAGCGGTCGACTCCACTAAACCAGAGCTCGGAAAATATCTTGGATGTTTCTCATTCCTCCCCACCTCTTGAACCATAGCAGTGGATCAACAGTCACACACACACACTCCCTTCCACCCTCCTTCACATTTCCCTTACTTTCGTCACTCACTCCTAACCCCTCACTTTCGCCTCCATCCCCCTCCAACCTCAACATCCCTTCTCTTCATGCGCTACCCTCGCCTCCCTCTTGACCAAAACCTCAACCAGACATTGGCTTTCTCACTTGAACCACAATTCAGTTTACATGGATTTCGTTTCATTCTATTTTTTACGTTTCTGGCTCAAGCCAGTTCCACCTCTTGGCTCAAAAGGAGAAAACTGGATAAAACTCAAAGTTTCTACTACGTGTGTGACATCTCACTCAGTCTTGAATACAACGGGTGTGTCTAATCCCGAATGCTGATTGGTTAAAAACCGCATTCCAGCTGGTGTCTATCTCACAAGTTACCACCGGCCAAACCATGACGCTGAAATGCCCATTTACTCGGTTCCATCTCACTGAGCAATCCACTGTCTCATCAGCCAGGAAATGTATAACAAGAAGCTCCGCTATAAAAAAGCATCTAGACATTATCTTCCATTTCTTTAAGATAAGCATTTGGTTTCCAACAGCAGATATTTGTATAAACCTTTGCTGTCTTTCTCTCCGACTTTTTACATTTTGTTTCAATGTTGAATTGCGATTTCCACCCTCCCATATAAAGTGAACGGGCCCGAAGGAGCCAGACAGCAAATTGAGCTGGTTGTCATAGCAACACAAAACTTGTTTTCAGTTGACTGGCTAAATCGATACTTTGTTGCGAAGACTAAAATGGATGAGTGGAATTTTTTGTTATATTTTCAGCGGAATGACTATGGATGAAGGGGGAAAATGGAGATAGCAATAATACCCAGGCATACAGACTTGGAGGATACTGCATTGAATGACGGCAGGTAGCCCTAGTGGTTTGAGCGTTGGGCCAGTAACCGAAAGGTTGCTGGATCGAATCCCCGAGCGGACAAGGTACAAATCTGTCGTTCTGCCCCTGAACAAGGCAGTTAACCCACTGTTCCCTGGACGGCCATCACTGTAAATAAGAATTTGTTCTTAACTAACTTGCCTAGTTAAATAAAGGTTCAATTAAAAATATATATAAATATGTAGAGAAAAGCTGTAATGGGAAAAAGGGCTGTGGCGTTGCTTTGAGGGCTGGCTAGCAGAGAATAAAAAAGTTGTTGGCTTCAAAAATGTCACTAAGGAAGAGTATAACATCCTTCTCCGACAGTTTTATGGAAATGTACTCCGGAGTGGGTTCAGCCGGTTCCTAAATGACCCGCCCATCGGTCACAGCTGGTGACTTATGAAGGACACTGAATTTACCACCTCCAATCAGCTAAGAAGGCAAGGAAAGGATATCTAACAGCCACCCTCCCATCACCAATAAGGACATGGCCCAGCTCCAAAACTCCCAGGCTCTGAATCCCAGGTCACCAAGGGGTCTGGTCCAGAAAGTGTGGTTCGACCTCCAGTTACATCTGGGTCAAACTAAAGCCCAACTCATTCCTCGTGAAAACAGACGAGAACGGTCTAAGGTATGTTGTTCAAAGCCTGTTTGTGTTATTTCTAAGTTGCACCTGTAATTAGGCTACTGGAAAACTATATTATAATAATGCATTCTCCCTCTCAGATACGGCACTCTCGCATATAACAAGGCCAAAAAGAATAATCTGGACCCAAGGGAGAGGGGCAGGGAGTCCAAGAGGGGATGTATGTTTGAGCAGCCAGGGAACCCACTATGCCCAGTGGCATCACTAGAGAAAAATCTATTGAAATGCCCAGAGAACGCCCTTAAATTTGATCTCCAGGGAGCGTGTATCGGGGACTCGATCTGGTACAAGTCAGAGCCGATGGGCGTGAACTATCTGGCAGCACTTCTACCCAAGATCTGCTGGGCAGGGGGAACAACTACATACACAAATCACAGCATCAGGACCACGACAGTCCAGAAACTGGCCAATTCTGGTTTAGAGGCGAGGGAGCTACTGGCGTCCGTCACTGACACAGAAAACGCCGGAGCAAAATCCTGGCCGAAAAACAAAGAGAACAATGCAGCACCATCAACACCCAAAAGGCTGAAGCAAGGCAGCAGCAGTAGTAGTAGCACAGACTCTGACAGATATTTCAACCAATGCACCATCATCCAGAGGAATGTACAGATACATGTGACATACAATAAGTAGCTATAGCCATGTCAGCTGTGGTGGATAGAAAATAGAATGTATGGTTTCATTTATTAAAATCTGCTCAAATTAATGTCATGGAATGTGTGTCTTTTGTCTGAACAGTGTCCTGACAAGACAGCGCATCTCCTCTGCCAGGCAAAGTCGCGCATCATAAGCTAACTACAAAACAGCTTAAACAAATGCAAATGGAGCTACGTTGCTGTTATTCTGACCTCACTTTTTGATGTGACTGTAAATGACCTGGAGTTGGCAAGCTAGCAAGCTTGAAAGGAAGGGATAAGAACATTACCAGTCCGTTCTAAAAGCTCCATTGCCATACTAACGACTGGGTCGCGTCTATAGATACAGAACACAAAGCCTGAACGACTGCGTCGCGTCTATAGATACAGAACACAAAGACTGAACGACGTGTCTATAGATACAAAACACAAAAGACTGACTAGATGTGTGTCAGGACTTTATCTTGTGGAAGGATGAAATAGTATGAATCAATGAATCAAAATAATGTTTTTAATTAAAATATGTCGATCATTATTTGAATATGTTGGTAGCCCGTTGTATAATTGTGATAATGCCCGAGAAGCCAGGGTTTGGATGATATACTGGCACGGTTTGCCGGCCTTTCGACTTCGCCTCGGGCCTAACAACACCCGCGCCAATATGCCCTCCAAAACACCGGCTTCTCTGGCATGATCACTTAATCATCTCGCTCTCCAAACACCAAAAACCACAAGAACTCACTAAACACTGAAGTGTTAAAACAGTGTGTGTCAGCACGGGTGCATGTGTGTACACGTGTTTGTGTGTGCGTCGCATGCATCCGTGGGCGCGCTCGAAGTCTGTGTGTTCCCATGTGAGTGTACATGGAGCTGACCAGCTAACGCAGTACAGCAGAGAGGCAGCAGTCTTCATGGCTGGTGTCCAGCGCGTGACTCAGGACCAATCACCACCTTAAATCATGACAAACGGACAAGCGCCAGCTAACGTAAACAACCAGCGCCTGATTCAACTCCATTCACCTCCAGACTGGAACTAACGTCACGGCCAATATTGCATGCAGACACACCCACACTACAGACCAGTATGAACCGCAGTGCCAACTAGATTAACGACACGAGTTGGTTTCCCACCGACACTGCAGACCAAGCCACATACTTCATTCAAAAACTTTATCCACAAATGGACAGTACAGGGACTGAAGAGACACAGCCATTTTACACATCTTGTATTGCAATTTGCACTATATTATGTATTAGATCTAGATATTATGTGTATGGACTGACATGTAGGCTGTGTGTGACATTTTAAATGTGTGTAGTTCAGTCCTTGACTAATAAATGTTCTGTACCATGTATTGTGGCATGTTTCATGTGGACCCCAGGAAGAGTCGCTGATGCTTTTGCAGCGGCCAATGGGGATCCTAATAAAACACCAAATAGGGACAGTGTAACACACTAGTGTTCAAGTCCAACACGTGTATACATTCCCTTACTGTGTATAGACAAGCTTGTCCACATGCTACTGAGAAAGCCGCAGTGGGCGTATTGACTTACATAAATAGAGTGGGACTAATCTGATGACTCTTCTGAGAGAACTACAGTGATACAATATCATTCCCCATCCAAATCAAGGACAGGGATAACAGCCCTTTACTCTGTCTCCGACTTCCCTATCCTCCCTCGTTCCCGCTCTTCCTGCCTTTGCGCTGGCCTCTCACTCTCTTCCCGTCTCTCTCCATCCTTATCCCCCCGCAGTTTCCTTTTCAGTAGAAGGATCAATTTTTTTGCCTTGACCACCATGTTAGAATATTGCAGTAGTTCTCGACGGTCAGACCAGGCAGTGCTGAATCAATCAATCATCAAAGTGGCAGAGAAACATCCTTTTTCATGATAGATTACACTTGAAAAGGAACCCAAGCACAAGCTCATTTCTGCACTCGGGCCATTGTGGCCTTAACCTCGCCGCGCTCTCACTCTCTCCTTCACCCCTTTCTCCTCCCTTTCCATCTCCCCTCATTCTCCCCCTCTCTCGCTCCCTCCCTTTCGGTTTTTCCTCTTTTGCAGGTGCTTCCTGGATGTCTGCTTGTCTTTCAGTGCCATCATTATCATATTAAATATGCCCGTGTTACTGGATCTGAGCTCACCTACAGTGCACTCGTTGCACTCTGTGTTTAAGCATCTCTCCTGTCTGTCAGTCTCTCCTGCCTTTCTGTTCCATCTTCCAATGTAAACACATGTTACTCTCCTCTTTCTTCTAAACACGAATGTGTGTCAGCGTGCTCATGTTGCATTCAGAAAATATCAAATACGTTGACCAAAACGGAATCATGTGAAATTGAACACCGGACTCTGTACGTGTTTTGTATAGTTGTCCTCGGCTAAAAATCTTGGTCGGCCAAGAGTCGTCTGTTCCTCCGACCAATCGATTGGTAGATGTGTATTTTTCCATATAGACATATCCTTTGTGTTTTTAATCAATTCAACTATATTCACTGAGATGGTTTGATGCTTTAAGCATACTGTTTGATTCAATAATTAAGACACACAAATGACTAGAGGTCGTCCGACCAGCAAATGATTTGATTGTGCCGGGCCTGGCTCAGACATGCTAGGCTGGTGTTTAAAAAAAAAACAACAGCGAGTGACTGTGTGACGAGCACCCGTTGTTTCTCTCTCCTCCCTGTTGCATAGACCACCACAGAACATCAAGTGTTTATCTCTCTCCTCCCTGTTGCATAGACCACCACAGAACATCAAGTGTTTATCCCCCTGTCCATGTTGCTGAAGCTGGAACATAATTACAGACCTTTGACTGAAAAGTTGTGTCACCGAAATCTGAAAAACATGAAGGTTAACAGAAGCAGGATCTGCATTATTTCTGTGCATTCTGAAAGTATTCAGACCCCGTTAACTTTTTCCACATTTTGTTACATTAAAGCCTTATTCTAAAATGGATTCAATGGTCCCCCCCCCACTCAATCTACACACAACATCCCATAATTACAAAGCAACATGTTAAGACATTTTTGCAAATGTATTTTTAAAAAAGTATTCAGACCCTTTACTCAGTACTTTGTTGAAGCACCTTTGGCAGTAATAACAGCCTCGAGTCTTCTTGGGTATGACGCTACAAGCTTGGCACACCTGTATTTAGGGAGTTTCTCCCATTCTTCTCTGCAGATCCTCTCAAGCCCTGTTAGGTTTGATGGGAAGCCTTGCTGCACAGCTATTTTCAGGTCTCTCCAGAGATGTTCATTCGTGTTCAAGTCCGGGCTCTGGCTGGGTCACTCAAGGACATTCAAAGACTTGTCCCGAAGCCACTCATGCGTTGTATTGGCTGTGTACTTAGAGTCGTTGTCGTGTTGGAAGGTGAACCGTCACCCCAGCACTGAGGTCTTAAGTGCTCTGGAGTAGGTTTTCATCAAGGATCTCTCAGTACTTTGCTCCGTCCATCTTTTCCTCGATCCTGACTAGTCTCCCAGTCACTGCCGCTGAAAAACATCCTCACAGCATGATGCTGCCACCACCATGCTTCACCATAGGGATGGTGCCAGGTTTCCTCCAGATGTGATGCTTGGTACTGAGGCCAAAGAGTTTAATCTTGGTTTCATCAGACCAGAGAATCTTGTTTCTCATGATCTGAGTCCTTTAGGTGCCTTTTGGCAAACTCAAACAGGCTGTTATGTGCCTTTTACTGGGGAGTAGCTTCCGTCTGGCCACGATCATAAAGGCCTGATTGGTGAAGTGCTGCAGAGATGGTTGTCCTTCTAAAAGGTGCTGCCATCAGGTTCTTGGTCACCTCCCTGACCAAGGCCCTTCTCCCCGATTGCTCAGTTTGGCCAGGGCGACCAGCTCTAGGAAGTGTCTTGGTAGTTCCAAACTTCTTCCATTTAAGAATGATGGAGGCCTCTGTGTGCTTGGGAACCTTCAATGCTGCAGAAATGTTTTGTCTCGGCGCTCGACGGACAATTCCTTCGACCTCTTGGCTTGGTTTTTGCTCTGACAACTGTGGGACCTTATATAGACAGGTGTCTGCCTTTCCAAATCATGTCCAATCAATTGAATTTACCACAGGTGGACTCCAGTCAAGTTGTAGAAACATCAAGGATGATACATGGAAACAGGATGCATCCCGAGTTCAATTTCGTGTCTCATAGCACAGGTTCCAAATACTTACGTAAATAAGGTATTTCAGTTTCTAAAAAACCTCACTTTGCCATTATGGGGTATTGTGTGTAGATAGATTTTAGAGTAAGGCTGTAATGTAACAAAATGTGGAAAAAGGGAAGAGATCTGACACTATCTGAATGCACTGTATATGGATGAGGTATTAAAAGCCAGGCACATTTAACCGTTAGACTATTGATTATAGACCTATTTAAGCTGGGGTTTCCTCTCGCCTCACTGTCCTTAGACAATAAGTCAAGGGCTGTTTTCTCCTCTCCTCATTCTGCTGCTGCCTCCACCACATTTTTCCCAACACCAATATGCTGGTTAATGTTGCCGTTAGAGGATGCACATAGCAACATGGTCGAGGGAAAGGAGCTAATTCAACAGCTCAGCGGTGTGTTTCAGAACCACTGAAACGCCGGAGAAAGCGCATTTGTTATAAAATAACTTTTTTTTTTATTCGTGTTGCACCGTTGACTTACTTAATATAACAATATACAATTTCTGTAACAGGTCTTAAGAGTGATGGACTGTGCCATCCCCACGGCCTCCACAATGGATTAGTCCTCTCAGACAGGCACATATCAGACAGGTGTCTTGTACACCATGATATAGATATATATTTTTTGCTACTGCTCAACTAAAGCGACCACAATATTGACCGGTCGACTAAAACGGGTCAGCTCTAGTGTTGTGTACACTACCGGTCAAAGGTTTTAGAACAACTACTCAATAAAGGGTTTTTATTTTCTACTATTTTCTACATTGTAGAATAATAGTGGAGACATCAAAAGTATGAAATAACACATATGTAGTAACCAAAAAAAGTGTATATATTTTGTATTTCAGATTCTTCAAATAGCCACCTTTTGCCTTGATGACAGCTTTGCATACTCTTCTGATTGGCCCTACCAGGTTAGCCCTCCTAATCATTTTACCAGGGCCTTCTCTTTGAGTACTACCAGGTATTGAGCCATACAGCTATTTCTTCCCTCACAGAGTGCTCTCTCTTGCACCAAAATGGCCGCCATTTCCATAGAAAAAAAAGAAAGAATTACAATCTACGGTCGCCTGTATATTTGGTTTCCTGTCCAAAGTGGCCTTTGGCATTGAAGAGGGCGTGACTGGCCATAGCTGAGAGGTCAGCGGCTCAGATAGACCCTGGCACTCCCTTATCTTCTATTTATATTCCCCCCCGACAACTTCGTACAGTGTTTGTGTGTTACTGGCAACAGCAACTCTCCCTCCATAGATCCCTAGTGTTTACTTCTCACTTCCTTATCTCTGGAACACTGCCATCGGACTGTGGGGGGAGAGAGAGGAGAGAAGTGTAGAGAGAGAAAGAGGAAAATGTGTAGAGAGAGAAAAAGAGAGAAAAAGAGGGTGAGGGGAGGACGAGAGAGAAAGAGAGAGAGAAGAGAGTGGGTGAAAGAGTAGAGAGAGGGGGAGGCATGGGGGGAATTGTATGGTTGGGAGATTGCCACCCTGCCAACGGACAGTGATTTTCTTTTCCCCTCAGAAACCTCCTTGCACTACAGTAGACGGTAACTCTAATCCTCTCCAGTCAAATCCAGGCTGACAGGACAGGGCATCTGATTGCATTTAGGAGGGCCAGAGAGACCGTGACTACGCATAAACCACACATACTAAATTAGATGAAGCCCACAGGCACACACCCATAGTAAATGAGATGTGGACGACCAGCCAGCCAGGACCAGGCCACCACTGTGTGTAGCTGATGGAGTCAATCATTTAATAATAAAAAACCCAGGAGTCCATCGGAAGTTAATCAGGAGTCCATCAGGCAGGCAGGGGCAAGGACGTCCCAGACAGACAGACAGTGTGAAGCAGAGAAGGCCCTAGTTTAGGCATGACAGCCAGTCAAACACACTGGCCCAGAAATACATACCCACATAAATACACACAGATAAACAGCACAGGGAGAGAACTGAATTGAAGCACACTATGTGGTGGTGAGGACTTGCAAACACTAAAGCAAGAGGTAAGAGACGGTAAAGGCTCAAACAAATACTATAGTCATTTACTCCCACGTACAGAACCACACACACAAACAAACAAAGACCGGGGGAGTCGGAAGAGAATGGAAAAGTACACTGTGAGGATATGTAGATCAGGAGGAACGGAAGTCACACAGAGACTTTGATCCAGGCAAACAACGACTAGCCCAATGAAAAGTCCGCGAAAGGGTGCCGACTGTGTGCTTTAACAGCCTAATTCAGACTTGAACTGCTCAATGGAACCACATGGTGTTGAAATATAAATCCCCACACTCTTATAAACAGTTTAGAATTATATCGAATAAAGTAATCACAACCAATGTCTGAAAATGTCAAAAGAAGTCACAAGTCTCACTGCATACACGAATACCGGTCCTTCAAAACACTGATTCCATACACAAGTTCCATCGAAACAGATGGAAGTGCTTACTTCAAAGCCCGTGATCAAGGTGACCGTACACAAGCATGTGAGGTGCGTAAACACCCCTACTGTTGGGCCATTTGAAACAGATGAGTCTAGCTGCTATTTAGAGTCAATGCAAACAACACATAGCGGTTTATAAGCCATACGCTTAAATAGTGCCAACACCGCACTTTACATCAAAGTAGAAGCGCATGATATTCTCTAAACGCAATGTTCTGTTTCAAGCACATTTCTCAAACATGCTCCTTCGTACACAATCGTATACACACAGACAGCCTGAGGGTACTTTCCATTAAATGGACAGACCCCTCCTTGTGCATCGTATTGCAATCATTTACAGTCTAACTACAGCAGTACAACAAGCTATGTGGCCCCAGCCCCCTTTTCCACTGCATTTTCCAAGCAGTGTCTGTATCAACCTAATGCCTTTGCAATACTGAAATGAATTGAGAGCCACTGTGATCACAGTGCCTCCTATAGCCCTATAAGATATTAATATTAAGAACATGCTAAGACCAATCAGAATGAAGACGAGGACGGTGCTGAGAAGAGGGGTTTAGACTGAGAACTTGAGACAGTGTGCCAAGTACATACACACCACCTTACCCTGAAACGTAGCCTACCAAGCCAGTTTCTGTCTGACTGGATCTTGACCATTAATTATTAACCTCAATTAAAGACGGATGGAAAACGGTTATACCTCCACCTGGGTCTCTATGTCGGGGCAGGGTGAAGGAGCTCCTCCCTGCCCTGTGGTCACTGGCCCTGAGGGGGTCTCACAGTCCGACCCTTCAGTCTCTGTTGTGGCAACTGGGGCCCTCTGATCCTCCAACTGGCCCTCCCTGAAAAGCCCCTGGAGTAACCCAGATTCCAGCTCTTCCCACTCCCTTTTGGTACAAGGGGGGTCCAAGGCCGAGCCGTCAGACTCCCAGTCACTGTCCCCGGTCATGGACCCAAGGACGAAGTCCACTCCCGACTGGGTACTCTCAGAGTACGAGTCTCCATAGTCCAGCTCCTGGGCGTCCTCGCATGCGGAACCACCGTCGGACACCTGGGGGAGCCGCTCCGGGGCGGCCAAGTAAACAAAGCTGTCGGAGCAAAGGAAGGCCCCATCGTCTGGCTCAGGGCAGGGTTTGGGGACAGGGCTGGGGCTGGGCGATGTTGAGGATTCCAGCGGGGAGGGGGGGCAGTCCTGAGGGAACGGGGGTGGCACGGAGACCGCCAGGTAAACAAAACTGTCAGTGGCCACAAAAGCGTCAGAGTTTTTGCTGTCCAGGCCTGGCCCTCTTGGCTCATGCTTGACGGGGGACAGTGGTAAGGGTGAAGGGGGGGCAGAGTCTCTTTGTTGGGCAGGGGAGTGTGAACGAGGGAGAGTGTCTTCAAGAGCTTTGGGGGTGCTTGTGGACCTCTGGTCCATGTCTTGCCCAGACATGTTCAGAGAAGAAACCTTATCTGCGGGGACAGAGCAGTTCCAAGTGTCTGATGACGCAAGTGTCATCCCCTCAGTGACAGAGGTTGTCTCCTTAGCAATGTCACTAATCTCTGAAGAGAACAGCTCCGCTTGACAGGAAGTTAGTACATCAACATCCTCTGCAGCACTAACCCTCATTTCTCCATCTGAGTGGGTCGACCCAGGGGACCCACTGTCCCAACTAGGCTCAGGTTGCTCACATGCACTCCAGTCTGACGCCCTCTCCTTCGCCTCCTCTACCTCCTGTTCTTCCCCTTTGGCATAAGGGTTCTGTGGGCTGGGGGATGGAGGAGGTGGGAAGGCCGTGTGGAGGCACAACCCTGTTTCCTCACGCACCTCCTCGACCTCTTGAACCGATGACGAACCGCTGTCCAGTTCCCACTCGCTCTCAGCGGGCGGCTCGTGTTCACAGTCGTTCTGGGTGGTGTCGGACCAAGCAGTTCTGTCCGGCTGGGACATGTGGACCCCGCTTGAGTCAGACTCAGGGAGAGGTCCGCAGACCGAGTCCATCTCGGTCGTCTCGGGAAAACTCTGCTCTTCTTCGCCTTCATAATCAATTACACATTGCTCTTCTTCATCAATATGATATTGTTCACCTTCAACGAGAACCTGGTGGAGGTCATAACAGAGTTGTGCTTCCTCCAGGTCGGTGTGTTCAGATGTCTGTAGTTGGACCTGGTCCATGTGTTCAGGACTAGGTGGTGGTGAAACTGAGAAGGGGTTTTCCAACCGGGGCTCAGCGCAATAAGTCTCTGTCCTTTGATCGATATACATAGGGGCAGTTTCCACAAGACATACACAGGCATCAGTGGCTTCCTCCTGCTCCTCCTCTTCCTCCTCCTCTACACTGGCTAGGGTGTTGGGCTCTGTTGCCTCACTAGATTCAGGGTCCACAGAGCTCTCCCCTCCCTCCTCCTCTAAACATTGTCTCTCCAGCTCTAGGAAAAGGTCATCTGAGCCGGCCCCTGAGCTGGGGCAGGGGGAGGCACTTGGGGCCCTAGGCCCACCAAAACCTGTCGGAGGGGTCAGAAGGGGCCAATGTCCAGAAGACTCTGATTGTTGGGGTTCCCAGCCCTCTCCAGAGTCCCCCTCCCAACATCGGTCCATTATCTCCCTATTCTCCAGCTTCAGCATTGCCTCCCACTCCCTCTCCTCCTCTTCTTCAATTTCTCCTTTCTTATCCACCACTTCTCCCACCTCTCTAGTCCCTTCTTCCTCCATGTCCACTTCTTCCTCCTCCAGCTCCTGTAAGATCCTGCGTTCATCCTCCTCGAATTTGAGCTCAGAGGCGGTTCGTTGCCGGAGCTCACCATTAGGGGGAGCCCAGCCCAAGAGTCCCACTTCACCCTCCTCCTGGCTGAGGCAGGGGGTGAGTGGCAGCCCTCCATGGACCAGCCCCTCCTCTTCCTGGAGGAAAGGTGAGGGGGGGTCCAGTAGGTAGAATGACTCCTCGTCCAGGTCACTGTCCTCTCCCAATAAGGGTGGCAGGGGGGGTAGGACGGGGAAGAGGTGGCGCATGCCCCCGTGCGACCGCTTTCCCCCTCTCATGCTTCGGGGCCAGGTGCGTGCTTTGGTCGGGGGGCAGAACACAGGTTTCGGTGGAGCCAACTGGGGTAGGAGAGGGGCTTTGTCCAGGTCTTGTTCTAGGAGAGGAGAGTCCGTCTCCCTTTCAGAGTCAGAAGCCTTGGCCGCTTCAGGGCTCTCCTCAGTAATGATCTTGATACCAGCTTTGGGAGATACAGCCGGGCGCCTATGATGCTTGTCCTTTTTTTTGTCCAGCTGGACGGTAGCATTGGGACTCTGCTGTGGGGTGCCCCCAGAACCCTGGTGAGGATGGGTAGGTAACTGCACCGATGGTTGTTCTTTTGAGGGTGAGGGTAGTGCATGTGTTTGCTTGTGTTGTTTTTGGAGCAGGGGGTGAAGTTGTTTTTGCCTGCTGACAGGGTGCTGTTGGAGGGGGGGAATGGGACTCAGTGTCAACGAAGGGGAGGATGAGACAGGAGGAGTGTGAGGACCCCCAGACGACACAATGGAAGGTGAGTAAGGAGGTAAGGGGGGTGTGGAGGTGAGGGTTGGTGGCGGAAGTAGAGAAAGTGGAATCGCAGGACCGGACAGACGCTTCTCAGCACTCTCCCCAGGAGAAAACTCAAGCCTTTCTGCAAACTCTGGGTAACTGGGGGGCATAAACGCCTTCCAGGAGCGACGATTGGGGTTGTCTTTCTTATCGCCGCCCTGGTGGCGCCTTTTTACTGCGGCTGCCCCACAGGAGGCAGAGGACAAGGGTGTGATGGGTAAACCAGAACCACCGCAACTTCCAGGTGGTGACATGCTCTGGGGATCGCCGGTTAGCTTGAGGGCATCAAAGATCACCCTTTCGTCCAGTCTTTTAACTCCGGCATCAGCGTGCGCCCTCGACACAAAGACGCTCCCTAAGTCAGCCCCGATGGTGCCGTTGCTGGAGAGGGTGCTGGCCTCTCCGCCGCCGTTAGAGCCCAGGGTGCTGCGAGAGGGCTGGCTGAGCTTGGAGGAGCCCTGGTCGATCTGCTCGTTGATGCGCATGGTGTCGTAGATGGAACGCTGGGGGACATAGCAGTCCTCGATGTAGGCCTCATCCTCGTCCCCCTTCCCCAGGCATCGGGGGTTTTGCCTCAGGCAGTCCGGCCGGCTCAGGGGCTTTCCCATTCCTCAGCTGCCCCTGGGGGAGATACCCTGACGGCCTGCAGTGGTCCTTTATAGGGGCAGGGTGGCCCCCCTCGGGGACGGGGCCAATAAGTATTCCAGAGAAAACAATGGGGAAAATACCTTAATGGGTGGGTTGAAAATAGTTCAGTCGCTCAACCGTTCCCGGTCCAATCCACAATCCCAAACATGAATCCGCTTCAATGACCAAAATGTCAAAAGGTTTGCAATCTACATTACAAGTCCATAGGTCCACATGTTACTATGTCACCTCAATAGCAGTGCAGCAGGCTATTCCGGCACTATCTGAAATGCAGGGGAGCATCAGTGAGTGAGTGTCCTGCATGCAGATGCTCCTCTCCTCCGGCAGCATATTAATGAGCACTGCTCGTTTGGAAGGTTATCAGGAAGGAGGCAGGGGCGGTCTCGTAGACGTCCAAAGTCCAGAACGAGGTGAGTGCCGTGGAGATAACAACCCTTTGTTCCGTTTGACTTTAACTCCCCCCTCACACACACAGTCGTTCAACTCCCTACTCCTTTCCCACTCTTCAACTCCGTCCTTCCCTTCCTGCTCTCCTCGCTCTGCCACAACAGGATAAGCAGCAGAGAAGGGTTGAGCAACGGTCTCAGTGAGAAGCAGCCAAAGAAGTGTGTAAAGTCTCCTTTTAAGGTGAGAAATCCACTACTCCCTGATATAAAGAGGTTGTGCAGGGGGTGGGAAATCCACTACTCCCTGATATAAAAAGAGGTTGTGCAGGGGGTGGGAAATCCACTACTCCCTGATATAAAAGAGGTTGTGCAGGGGTGAGAAATCCACTACTCTCTGATATAAAGAGGTTGTGCAGGGGGTGAGAAATCCACTACTCCCTGATATAAAGAGGTTGTGCAGGGGTGAGAAATCCACTACTCCCTGATATAAAGAGGTTGTGCAGGGGTGAGAAATCCACTACTCCCTGATATAAAGAGGTTGTGCAGGGGTGAGAAATCCACTACTCCCTGATATAAAGAGGTTGTGCAGGGGGTGAGAAATCCACTACTCCCTGATATATAGAGGTTGTGCAGGGGGTGAGAAAGGAAAAAAAGTGCCGATCCAATGGCTTTGTTGATGTTTTTCTGTCTTGGTTCAAGTTTGTTGTCAACCCAAAACCATGGGAATGACTTAATAAAAGAGTTGATCCTTTTAATGGAATCAAAAAGGAATAAAAAAAAAATGTCATACAAAGTAACCGAGCAGTCAATCATAGCCTGTTTTGGTCCTGTGAGTCCTTGTAGACAGACTATATTTTCTCTCTCCTTTTTCTCTCTTCCAATCTCATCACAAAGCATGAGTGATGTGTGTCTGAAGGCAGCGGCCCGCTCTGTGCCTGGAATGCTCCTTCATCCCCCTTGCTGACATCATCATTATCCTCATCATCAGCGATAAAAAAAGTAAATCCCATCATCCACCACTCCGCACAAGTCAGTCTTGCAATTCAAAAACCAGAACAAAGAGATCCAGACCTTTTTCCTATCGTAGACGAGACGCCTGTCTATCCTCTCCCACCTTCCATCACGCTGCTCATCAACAGCTCCAGTCAAGAAGAGACAGTAAATTCAGAGTGGAGGCTGAATCCGGGAGGGGGTGAGAGGGTTCGTTAGGGAGAGATGGTAGGTGGGTTGGGGGGAGGGGGGGGAGCCCAGTCCAGCCAGGCAGAGCTGCTGTGAGTCGTGGGACTGTATCCAGAGGGCAGAGACCCAGACAGTCCGAGACCCAGTCTGAGCGCTGCCTCCGACTCTGCCTTGCAGGCGTTCTCTCTCCCAGACAATCCCCGGACACTCTCCTTCTTTCTCTCTCCACTTCTATATATTTTTTTAGAGAGCTCCGTTGATGAGAGAAACAACAAAGCGCCACGCAATCCCAATTCTTCTTCCTCTGTTTTTTGTGTTGGAGGCTTCCTTGCTTTCTTTCTGTCGCTCAGTCTCTCTGTTCTCAGGCCACTACACAGACTGAAATGGTTTGCAGCTGCTAAAAAAAAAAAAAAAAAAAAAAAAAAAAAACTCACAATTTTTCCCTCTCTCGCTCGCTCGCTCACTCACTCAGTCACTCCCCCTTCTCTGTCTCTCTGCTCACTCACTCACTCACTCGTTTCTTCTGTCTCGCTCTCTCTTTCAAACTGTTTTTGTTTAAATCCAGCTCCGCTGGTTCGGTTTCCTGCTCTGGTATTAAAACACAGGAAGTGCTCCAATCATGCTGGTTTCCTCTCCCGAAAAAAACATGTGAGAGGGGTGGGGGAGTGAGCTACAGATAGGGAGAGGAAGGAGGGGTGCGTGGAGCCAAAGAGAGAGAGAGGGGGGTTGCTTTTTAAAAATAAATCACGGGATAACGAGAGAAGATTATCCCACGCTAAGCACCGGGCAAATCATCTTTCAAACTGAACGGATAAATAGACTGAGGATAAAATGAAGACTAACACAGGTGAGGGGGGTTTGTTGCTAGGCAGGTTGGTACTATTTCTCAGTGTTCACAAGCTCAGGAGGAGTGAAAGAGAGACGCTAGTATTGTGAGACTGCTACATTCATCACTGCTTTGTAATCCAGAACTGAATCTCCTGGGCAAATCACCTCCCCCTCAGAGCACAAAAACGCTGTCCGCAGAGAGGCAAATGATACAGAGAAACAGTGAGCGAGAGAAAGAGAAGGAAAGAAAGCGTGAGGGATGGAGGGAAGAAGGGAAGAAGGGGAGGGGAGAGTGATTGAGGGAGGGGAGAGCGATTGAGGGAGGGGAGCTGCTAGCAAGCCAGGGGGAAAAAAAGGAAGAGGCTTATCAATAACGGCTTTTGTATTTTCCAAAACAAACAGTCTATATGCACACAAAGAAGTAGAGCCTCTATCTATCCTGTTCCCCCTCTCGTTCCTCTTTTTTCCAGGTTTCCAAAGGCCGGTTGCTATTCTCCAGCGTGACAGTGTAAAACAACATGGAGAAGAGACCCAAAAGTCATCAATATTCACAATCACACTCTCCACTTCTGCATTCCCGTCTGCCGCTCTAGTGTAACCCAATCCAGCAAGGAGAGGAGTGTGTGTGTGTGGTGGGGCTCAGGGGCAAAGGAGGCTAGGGGTTACAGAAAAGGGGGCCTCAGGATGCCACACTAAAAATCTACGCACACAGTCGGGGGAATCCAGCAAGCATGACAGCAACCCCTGGTACCAGACAAAAGTGGATTATTTTAACCAATGATGTATATAAACCCTGGATTGCTGATGCTATGTATTGGCCATTGAGTCTTTGAAGCCACCGGTCGGCCATATTGGCTCTCCCCAGTAAGAGCAGTTCTCCATTCCATGAATGTAATTCTTCAATGTTTCAATTAAATGTAAGTATTTTTTGTTGTTGTAGTGGGGACAGTAACATTCGTAATCTCAAATTTACTTTATACTTACAACATTTTTTTTTTGAACGGTGGGGAAGTGCCAAGATGGAGGCACAGTGACTTCAACCCAGCGCCCCCTATCAGTCATCTAGTGTATATATAAATCATTGATTTTAACCAAGTTTGTTTTTCTCCTTGTATCCCTGATACAGTGCCTGTTGTGGTTCAGTTCCTACTCCTCCACTCGTTCTTCTCTCTTATCCTCCCTTCCCTTTTACAGTTGCTATGACTGTTCGTTTAAAGACCTCTGGCAGAGACAGCAGCCGATGTGAACTCAACTAACGCATGCCTGCCTTCTCCCTCTCGCTCGCTCTGTCGCTCTTTAGTCCACACACATTCTTCACTTGATAGGGGGAGGGAGTTCTCTCTCTCGCTTTCCCTCCCCCCTCTCTCTGTGGTCTAACTGTTGCTGCGAGCCGCCCGTGGCCTGCATGTCAAACACGCTAAATACTCCACTCTTCCTTTTTAACTCCCTCTCCCCCTTCTCCCCTCTCTCACACCCTCTGTCAGTTGTGGTGCAGCTGTCATGGCTGCGTCCAAGGAAAACGTCTTCATAGAAACAAAAGGGGTTTGTCCCTCCTCTGCTCAGCCTCCCCCCCAAAAGCTTCCTCAGTCTCGCGCGACCTCCTACAATGCCCCCACAGCACAAGCCGCTCCAAATTGAACCGCGCACACATGTAGGCCAGCTACCAGGAGAGCTGGAACGCCAGTGAGGGGAAATGAGCAAGGGATAGAAAGAAAGAGGGAAGAACAAGGGGGACACAGGAAACATAATACATCAATACTATTATTTCTTTTTTACGCCTTCTCTGCCGTCTCCATTTAGATTGTGTCGGATTTGATCATTCCATCCTCGACCCCTTTCTTGCAGTCTGTGACCCCCCCACTCCTCTCCTCTAAATTGTCATTCATCCCCGTTCATTTGGTCTGTCACGGCTGCTTAAATGAGTCACAGTTCTACCTCAGACAGGAAGAGGGAGGGGCGAGCAGGCCCCAAAATCCCCCGGTGAGCTACACACAGTGGGGACTCAAAGCAATGGAATCCATTAACGTTTAGCCGTCAGCCAAAAAGGCCATGCTGTAGGTCTCTAGACTTCATACCATAATGTAGACCGACGACCGTCTCCGCAACGTCAGTAGAGCCGTTTGGTGATACATGCAGGTGTCTACAGGATACTGACAGTATTGACTTTGCTGTGGCTGGTTTACCCACAAGAGAACTCCTGTAGAAATGAATGTGTGCCCTCTCTCTCACTCCTTTCCCTGTATTTCTCCCCCTCTCCCTTTCAACAGAACAATCATATCGCATCTTTTTAAAGCACTGTTGTCATTTAAGGCAATTCTCTCCATCTTTCCCCTTTCTCCCTCCCCTCTTTCCATCCCCCCTTCCCTTTGCCTCCTCTCTCTTGCCTCCATTGCCTCTGCCCCTTTCTCACACTCGTATCCAGGCAGCAGGGAAGTGCTCTCCCCCTCGCTCTCCCTCTCAGCAGCAGTTTAATTATTAACTAGCAGCGTTGTACCTGAGCGGCTCAATGTGGCCATTGTCTGCCCCCCCACCCTACAGAAACAAAGACAAGCATGACAAACCCCCCAGCAACTTTAACCAGGCTGCCACAGTACATATAGTGAATAACAGGCTTGTCAATCAAATGAATACAGGGGGTACAATACTTTTAGGTGTTACAGATTGTTTAACTAAAGTCATGTGGCCAAGTGTAGGCACATACGGTTTCTGAAATGAAGAACTCACACCTTCATACCTGAAAGACGTTGCCAAACTACGGTGTTACGCATCATTAGGGTCTGAATATGGGGCCCGTATGTGAACGTTAAAAGTTTTTTCCACATCCTAATCATGGTCAAATTAGAGGTCACATTTCTGCTTTGTTCCCCGTTTCTGTGTTTTGCTAATTAAAAATAGACACACACACACACACACTTTCTTCCTCTTTCCAAACAACACCTGTGCTGGGCCCTGCTGTGGCCAGTGAAGAGTGAGCGAGAGGGCCAACTCCACACACACACACACACACACACACACACACACACACACACACACACACCATTCTACTATCCATGGTATCCCACATTCCCAACTCTGAGTGTACACCGACATCACATACATTCTTCTACATAGATTATTGGGCTTCTTAATTTGACACATGAATCTAGTTGTGTAGTTTATGTAAAGAAGCAGTGTATTTGTTATGGTTGGGCTGGTAAGTGAGGACAGTGGCGATAAGGGATGAGGAGAGATGTGCTGTAGCATGCCCGTCTAATTCACAACAGCTGAGACAATACAGGACCTCGATAGCAGGGAGAGGGAGAAAGATGAAACACACACACAGTGTGTGTGTTCTCACTCAGACAGTGAGCATGGTAGAGGAAGGGTCAATCTGAAATTAATCTGGTGTGATTAGTGAACATTTTGTTAACCTGATCCAATCGACCCTTTAGGATGGAAAATAAACAAAGACAAAAATGAACCAAAAGAGTTGATGAACAAAAGGAGTTAAATCAATAAACAGAAAATCCGGCCAGGTCTCTGAAGATGATAAATGAGGAACGCGACCATGCAAGTCCCGGGGAAGATCTACTGGAACACCTCATTGACATGACATCACATTACCAGTAAGTCACGTCCCTTTCAATGTAAACTATCTATCAAAGAATCTTCAGGAAAAAGAGCCAATTTCACATTGGGGCTCCCCCCTAATGATTAGGTGAGGGGGGATTAACAAGAATTGAGGGAGTTGTAAACTGATCCAAGAGCTGTGGATATGGCCCAATCCTACCCGAAGCGTGCGCATCAGCTACATCATAACAACCCCCCCTTTACAGCACATCTCTGAGGATTTGGTTGGAGGGTGGAGGGAGAGATGAGAGATCTGACACACACCACACGCAGGGACAGGTCTATCTCACCTAGGTTTATATACTATTCAAAATCATTTCAAATACTTTAGCTGGCCTCCATTGAGCTTGCCTGTCGCACTGAACCAATAAGAAGGTCCAAAGTCCCAAACCATGCTCACTTAGCACTCCAGGCAGGCTAAAGCAGACGCTCTAAAGAATTTGAACGATTTTAAATAGTATTTGAAACCAGGATGGGGGCCTATGCAGCAGGGAGGGTGGAGAGAGAGAGAGGGGGGGGCAGCAGGGGTGAGGACAGCAGAGACGCGAGGGCATGATTTAAGGAAGGATTCCTCATCCGTCACCTCTGTCCCCATTACCAGCCCTACACAGGAATTCCCATTTGTAGTGGCGGGACTTAAAGCTTCACAACACCTCAACTCATCCCTATCCCGCTCTGTAGACTATGTCAGCTGCTCTGGGGCAAAGGGACATGCAGTAGAGCCACACCCTGGAGTCTGTGTGTGTGTGTATGTGTGTCAGAGGATGTTTCTAATTCCAGCCTTTTTCAGGGGGCGTGTCCGGAATCTCAGCTGTCTCCCCACCCTCCACACACATCCTCCCGAGAGACACACACACACCTAGTGGGCACACAAAGCACCCCTAAACACACAAGTGAACTCTGCTGATCACATAAGAGCACATGTACGCAGACAGTATGGCCAGCTATAAAAACATACTTGATAAACAGTCAGACTTGTCCGAACACGGGCCAACACGCCACATGTACGGAGAGCGAGGCCACTTAAAAACAACACCACCCTACCCTTCCCCTCCCTCTTTCTCTCATCCACCCCTCAGTCTCTTTGTGACTCAATACGACTTCACTAATCTGACAAGATCCTCTTGCACCTTACCCCCTAATCGTTACCACCCCCCCTAATCTCAGGCATGATGACATCATCTCTGTGGATTGGTAGTCTTTTTTCCCTTCGGTCTAAACTGGGGTCTGGTGGGGGGATGGGATGGTGGAGCAGACAGGCTAGTCTGCTTTCAGGGCAGACAGACATGTTTAGGTTTGAAATGACCTGGCGAGATCCATTACAGCCCAGAGAGGAGAGTGGGACGTAGAGGGAGAGGGGGCTTGAGAGAGAGAGAGAGAGAGAGAGAGAGAGAGGAAATGAGAAGAGGGAGGGGTGAAATGTGGCAAGTGGGCTCCCTGAGTGAATGAAAGAGGATCTTAGGGAAAGGGAAGTCTTGCTTATCCTCATCTGACTCTCTCTCTTTCTACCTCTCGCTCCCAACCACCTCTCTCTCTCTTTCTACCGCTCGCTCCTCACCTCTCCCTCTCGCTCCTCACCACCTCTCTCTCTCGCTCTCTTTCTACCTCTCACTCCTCACCACCTCCCTGTCTCTCTACCTCTCACCACCTCCCTCTCTCTTTCTACCTCTCTCTCTCTACCTCTCACTCCTCACCACCTCCCTCTCTCCCTGTAGACCCCTTCCTATGCACCCAGACTAACTCTTCATGCTCTAGATACAGCGCCGGCTGTACTTTTACAATGTGCCATTATTACTGCTCTTACTACTGGCCGTAGTCAATGCCAGCAATGCCCAGCTTGTGTCTACATTTACACTGGAACATTCCATTAAGCTGTCGCCCTTCTCTTTTCCTCTCGCTCGCTAACTGCTATTCAGCTATTCACCGATTTCTCTTTCTCTCTCCCCCCTTTCGCTCCTCTCCCTGCTCGTCTTCTGCCAAACATCCATCCCGCTTGCTCTCATTAAGAAGGGGAAAGAAAGGGATGGGGAGAAAGGAGAGAGAGAAAGTAGTGGGGGGGGCCAACCACAATATTAATAGTGTCGATAAATCAAGGGAGTACAGAATAAGAGACAGCACAGGGAGGAAGAAGAAAGCTCACCAAGACACCAGCTGAACCAATCAGAAACCAGTGTCCAGTAAGTCTAGCAACACACCCTCCAGTCAGATAAGGCTTGTCCTATATTTTAAACAGGTTTATAATTATCCCTTTATATTTGATATAATAACATAACCAATCATTAACACCATCTACTTAAAAATTCCACCATCTTAGGGAGCTACTGTATCTAGTGAATAAACAGATAGGAAGGGGGGGGGTGTTGAAAACGTACCGACAGCCCGGTACTTCTAGTGCAGAGGACGTGACAAAAAAAGATGTTTAATATCAATGACCCAGCCAGAAAGAACTGTCTGTGTTGTATAGTACTCATGAAATATCATTTACCATTTCACAATGAATGGAAACCAAAGGAAAGTAGCAGTACAATGGAGTGGCCCCGTTTCTGTACTGCCATTTCGCAGGACACAGCAGATTCCTACGGAACGTTCTACAGCAGATTCCTATTGAGGGGGAAGGAGTAGGCTAATTATTGTGGGCTGGGTTAGCTAACCTGGGATTTCTCCTAGACGGCTAGGGGAGCATCGCTTGAAGAACAAAAAAAAAAAGCGTATGGTGTGCGAATCGCTCTGGTATCAAACTTAGCCTGGTGTCCATCACCGTGGTGACAGGCCCTAACGAGTTCCAAGGGCTGGCGCCGGAGCAGTAGGGGGTCAGAAAGGGGGGGGTTGAGGGAATGTTATAAGAACGTTTAGACGCGAGCGAGTCAGCATGGGCGAAGAAGTGCGTCAGACACTTGAAGTAGAGCAGTGCTGCTGTGACTAAACTCTCATCTCTGCCTCTAGAACTCAGTCACACCCCCTGCGATGCTCCTATGAATTATAGATCACTCCCTCCTTTCTTGCATATAAGCTCACTCAAGTCCCCTACGGTAACACATACATACCTCAGTCCCCATACCGCTCTTCTGCTCTAAAGTGAGTTGAATAAAGCGCCGAAGGAGGGAAACTGGACCCCCCCCCAGACTGCTCTATAAATACAGCTGAGAGCCAGAGGAATGACTTGAGTTAGGAGAGGGGTCACACTCCATCACAACACCCCCCTCACAGCCCACTGTAGGAGCGGAGTCAGGGAAGAAACGTCACCAGTCCAAAATCCTGTTTCCGCCAGTGATAATAGAGCAGCATTAAGGGGAAGGGACGTAGCGAGAGAGCAAAGTTGAAGCTGGAGTTGATTTATAGAAGAGAGGATGCCACAGTACACTTCATACAGTAGGCAGAGTCCCACAGACAGAGAGAGACACGTACTCTCAAGCATCTGCGCTGGGAGAGGCTTAATCCACAAAGTTCAACAACCAAGAAGGGTCAAGTACTTTCCTCTGAGACCTCTCCCAAGAAATGGCTCTTATGTAACTAAAGGCTTTCAAAAGGTTCTGTGTTAGTCAATTGCTTATTTCAATAAGGCGCACTAATACTGTTGCAGGTCAGAGTCTAGTGCCAGCTGAGAGGTTCTAACAAAATGGCCACCAGAGCAACAACTGTGCAATACTATATACACAATGTCTGTTATATTTCTATGCACGTTTGTTGAATATAATTCAAACCGAAGTACGTCAAGCTCAATTCTAGAAGAAATATAGCTTCACAACAACCCTAGCTGAACTGGTTCTAATACATCCGTAATGCAATGTTTCCCAAATGGTGGCTTGTGGCTAGGTAATACTGGAGCTGTGGCCAGAAACATACTTTTACATTCTCTGAGGAGTCACAAGACAAATCAGAAGGCTGTTCATAGATGCCGGCACCAAAAACACTTGGGAAAAACATGCCAAGCTCACTTCTAGGAGGCTGTACTACAGTATAACCATAGCTAGCTCTACACAATTTACCAATCTCGGAAGACATAATGCCCAAAGATATGACACAATAGCGCAGAACAAAAACTTTACAATAGAGTAGCCATAGAAAGATGATTATTTCCAGGCCTGGATGAAGTCAATATGGCCGGCGGCCCACCCATCACAGAACATTGACCTGAACGGGATTGTCCATTCTAGTCAATACATTTCAGTAGTAGCACATTCATATTCCCAACCATAAACATCAAACTTGTTCTTACCTTGAACTCGTGCAGCTGCTGCTTGATGGTCTCCACCTCCGTCCCCACCACGCCCTGCGAGTTCAGCCCTTCCTCGGCCCGTCCCAGGAGCCCTTGCAGCTCCGCCACCTGGGCGTAGAATTCTCCCACCTTCTCAGCAGCTGCCTCAATCTGTTCCAGTCTGGCCTGGCCCCTCTCGGCCAGCTTCCCAGCCTGGCGGCTCAGGGCCTCAGTCTCTCTCCTCAGGGCGAGGAGATCGGGAGACGAACCCTCTCGGCGGAGCATGGCGGTGCAGTCGCCCCCGTGACCTTCAAGCTCCGACCTCAACGTGGCCAGGCGAGCCAGGAAAGTGCGGACGGCATCCGCCTGCGAGGCGAGCGAGTCGGCATCGCGCCCCACGGGGCTCAGCGAGTCCAGCTCGTCGTCCAGGTCAGCCAGGCGGGAGAAGAGGTCGCGTACCGAGGACTGGACTTCCCCCACACCCTGGAGACGGGACTCCAGGGTGGAACAGCACTTTTCAATCTAGAGGGGGGAGGGAGGGAAGGGGGAGAAGGAGGGAGAGTGAGTTAATAATGTTAACAAGTTGAAAGAGGCACGGTGCCTTGCGGATGTAATAATATGATATAAATAGCGGGACAAATCATGCTTCATGATTCAACCTAGTTAATGTATCCTAGCTCTCTGCTTAGATTCCTAGCTTTCTCATGAGCAATGTGGAGGAAAGGAATGTGATCAGAGCGGTGAGATATGCGACAAACTTATCTTATCAATAATGGTCAAATGTAATGACTTCTGACCATGTATCTGATTAAATACCATACTGATTTGTACCAGTCTATAAATAACTATCTATGGCACATTTGGAAAGTATTCATACCACTTGACTTATTCCACAATTTGCAGTGTTACAGCCTGAATTCAAAATGGATAAATATATGTTTGTCACCCATCTACACACAATACCCCATAATGACAAAAGTGAAAACATGTTTAAAAATGCTAGAAAATGTATTGAAAATTAAACACAGAAATATTTAATTGACTATTTTTAATATTTAAAGTATTCCCTTTGCAAATTCAACTCAGGTTAATCCAATTTCCTTTCATCATCCATGAGATGTCACTTCAACTTGGAGTCCACTTGTGACCGATTCCACTGTTTTGACATGATTTTAGAAAGAAACACACCTGTCTATATAAGGGCCCACAGTTGACAGTGTACAGTATGTCAGAGCAGAAGCTACACCATGAAGTCCAAGGAACTGTCTGTAGATCACTGAGATATAATTGTGATGAGGCATATATCTGAGGAAGGGTAAAAAACAAAACAATTTGAAGAGTGTTGAAAGTTTCCAAGAGCACAGTGGTCTCCATCATTCAGAAATTTTTCAAATATGGAACTACCCAGACTCTGCCTAGAGCTGGCCGTACGACCAAACTGAGCAACCGGTCAAGAAGGACCTTGGTCAGGGAGAAGACCAAGAACCCAATGACCTCTGACAGAACTACTTGGCTGGAGTTTGCAAAAAGGTATGTGAAATACTCAGATTATAAAGCAAACGATTCTGTGGTCTGACGAGACAAAAATGTAACTAATTTGGCCTGAATGCAAAGTGCAATGTCTGGAGAAAACCAGGTACAGCTCATCACAAGTCCAACACCATCCCTACCATGAAGCATGGTGGTGGCAGCATTATGCTATGGGGAAGCATTACAGCAGCAGGGACTGGGAGACGGGTAAGGATAGAGGGAACAGTAAATGGAGCCAAACACAGGAAAACCCTTGATGAGAACCGGCTTCAGAGTGCAAACGACTTTAGAAGGTGGTGAACATTTACATTCCAACAGGACAATTAGCCAAAGCAATGGCTTCAGAACAAAAATGTGAAAGTCCTTGAGTGGCCCAGGCAGAGGCCATACTTGTATCCCATAGAAAATCTGTGGAAAGACTTGAAGATTGCTGTTCACAGCTGCTCCCCATCTAACTTAACAAAGCTTGAGAGAATCTGCAAGGAAGAACGGGGGATAAAATCCCCAAATCCAGATGTGCAAAGCTAATACAACATACCCAAGACGACTCGAAGCTGTAATCGCCATCAAAGGTGCTTCTACAAAAGTATTGACTCGGGTGTGAACACCTATTTAAATGAGCTCTTTCTGTATTTCATCGTCAATAAATTAGCAAACATTTCTAAAAACAGGTTTTCACTTAGTCGTTGTGGGATACTGTGTGTAGATGGGTGAGACTTTTATTGAATCCATTTTGAATTCAGGCTGTAACAACAAAATGTGGAATAAGTCTAGGGTTATGACTACTTTCTGAAGGCACTGTATCACTATACAGAACAATACTCTTGACTCATTGGTTTACATTTCAGTAAAGTGATTCAATGGTCTGAAGTTTCCTATCTGTACAATGACCATATAAGATCACTGGAACACCGAATAGTTGAACTCCTCTGTCAGCTTAAACACGTTCTGTTCTCCGTCTCAACTCACACACACATGCATACATGCTCACACACACGCTCACTCCCACACACACACGCATACGCTCACTGACGACACACAAAGCCTTCACACCCTCGCACACAATGACCTTTGCTAAAACTAGCTCCTCCGTTGTATCAGCCACACTCCAGGCTGAATAGATTGGCTGTGTTACAATACTCATAAATGGCTTCCTTTCATTGACTCCTTTCCTTATATGTCCACTAATGTAATTGTAAAGGATGATGTAATTGTAAAAGATGAGTAAAAGTCCAACAAACCCAAACAAATGCTTTCAAAAGAGGAAAGGCTGTTGAAGAGTACTGAGACACCCTTATTGTTTTTGAGTGTATGATATTTTTCAAAACTGCTTCATTTCTGGAACATTCTTCTATTGAACAGAATACAGCCCTCCATCTTTCATCTGTGTCTATGAAATAGTTATACTTTTTATATATAAAATACAGTTTATACTAAATTTCTCACACATCTTCTCACCTTTTCACTGACGTCTCCAAACTCTCTGTCTGTGTCTCGGGCCTGCTGCTCCAGCCGCTGTCCTCCCTCTCCGCCGCCCCCTGCTGTGTGGGGTGCGTCCTGCACCAGCCCCTGGGCCAGATCCCTCAGGTAGGCCACCTGTGGCTGCAGCGAGTGCAGCGTCTCCTGCTGGCTCCTCAGCCGCTCCAGGCTCTTGTTGCTGCACGCCTGTGGGCCCAGCGCCTCCTGCACCTCGATCTGATGCCGCGCCGCCTCCAGCCTCCTCTCCACCGCCTGCCGCCCGTCCTCGAACTCCTTCAGTCGATCCGCTAACTCTTCCAGTTGGGAAACACAGTTCTGGAGTTTTTCTGCCAGCACGTCGACTCTACGGTTGAGTTGGGTTTTCTCGTCGCGTATGTCTTCCTCTCCGACGCAGCAGTGTTCAAGGAGTTGGTCGGCCGCGGTGTTTAAACCCTCCAGGAGGGGGCGATGGTGCTCCAGGTCTAACCCCAGCTGCCTGGCCTTCTGCAAGGCCTCGTCCAGGGCCACTGGGTCAAGGGAGGGCTGGATGTCAGCTTCCCGCTTCTCGCACTCTGTCACCCAGTGCGTGAGCTTGGCGCGGTGTTGCTGGTAACTCTCGGCCTTGGTCAGGGCGGTTTTCAGCCGGTTCTGGCGTTCCACGATGCACTGATTAAGCTCATCCCAGTCCTGGCGTAGGGTGGCGAGCCGAGACTGTAAGGCTGATCGTTCTTCGCCGCCGGCGGGTAGCTTGGCGAGCAGGGAGGCCCCCTCGGCCTGGATGAGCTCGTAAGGGCCACGTTGGCTGGCCACCCCGCGATGAAGCTCGTCTTGCTGGGCAAGCAGGGTCCGGATAGCCTCGGGCTGGCAGGGGAGGGAGTCGGCGGTAAAGTCTCTTTGACCACCCTGGTTGTCCAACCAGCTCCGTAGCTCCTCGAACATCTGCTGGAACTGCTGGGTGCTTGAGAGAGCAGCTTGGAGCTGGGACAGACCGTCAGCTGAGGGAGAGGAACAGAGGATTTGAACGCTATTCATTTACAGATGTTTTGATGAAGAACATTTAACCAGATGGACTAGCTACCTAGGTCTGAAAGAGGTTTTAGCGCTGGATTCAAAACCTAGTCAACTAGCCACAAAGAGCCCAAAAACCCCAGAATATAGCCTCCACCACATACAAATACTACTGAAGCCAACAGAGATTCATACAAACAGAATTTAGATGAACACCATAGACAAGACAGAAGACTCACTGGCCCTCTCCTCCAGGCTCCTCAGCGGGCTCCTCACGCTCTCCAGCCTCTTCTTCAGCTCGTCTCTCAAGTAAGGTTCAACCACGATGGCGCTCAGCTCGCCGCACAGCTTCTCCGCCTCGCCCAGCTCATCCCTCCTCTGCTCCAGCTCAGAGCGGATCTCGCCTGTCTCCTGCAGACGCCGTTTCAGGGCCTCAGGCTGGGCACTGAGCGAGGCCTGGCCGTCTAGCCGCTCGCCTAGCGCCCCCACGCTGACCGAAAGGTCCTTCAGCAGGGCCTGGTATCGCTCGCTGGTGCCCTGGGCCTGGTCGATGTCCTCCGAGCGCCGGGACAGACGTTGAGTGAGGTCGTCCCACTGCTGAGAGATGGAGCCCAGCTCGGACCGGACCTCCGCTAGGTCCTTGGCATCCTGCGGGGAGGAGTCGCCACCAGACAGTGAAAGGATGCCCTCGGCCGCCTGGGTGAGTTGGTCGAACTGGGGCCGCCGGGTCTCAAACTCACGCAGCATGAACTGTGGAGGGCGGCGGGAAAGGAAAGAGGAGGAGTCAGAACCTTATCTGTCAATCAGGAATAATCTCTACATTTTGGCGAGTACAATTTATCACTAATTAATCAGAATGCTGTTGGTAATCGTTTATGCCGATTCAAGAACAGAATTGGCAAGATGTGGACAATCTATTGTGATATTCTTTTCCATTATTTTGCATGTGTTCAACATAGAGGACCTTAACTATGTACCTGGGCTTGTTGTTTCTGGGTGTTCAGCATGTTGGGGTCGATGCTCAGGGATCCCAGCACACTCATCATCAGCTCCTTCTCTCTGAGCCACGGCCCCAACTGACTGGCTGCTGTGACAAAGCTGCCCAGCCTATCAGCACAGGTCTCCAGTTCCGTCTGCCTCTGTACTGCCGTCTCATTGGCCTTTGCCCAGCGGGAGTCTAAGTAAATAGGAAGTGAACGTTGGAGTGAAAAACCATAGCAACTATTACTTATATTAAAAAATGACTAACAAATAGTGGAGAACCATAACAGTGAAACTGATGGGTTCCATGAGTGACTCAGCCCGACTGAATAAACATTATGATTATAGACCCAGTTATTATTTTGACTTGCTAATGTCCACAAACTATTTTTTTTCATTCTGCCTCTGTATGCTTTCCTCATGACTCATATACACTGGGTATCCAGCAGAGAGAGAGTCTTGAATCCACATGGCTTTGAAATAAGGCCCTGCGTGAATTGTGTGGAGAAAGGAACACGGCAGAGCTCCCATCTTCAAAACTACAGGGCTATATCAGGTCAGGGTAAAGATATCAAGTATTTTAATAGCTTTGACTTGGAGTCATCCCATTCATTTGCTACCTAAAAATGTTTCACTTTGCTGAGGCAACTCATTAAATCTCAAATAACTACTACATTAGCCTGTCTTCTTATCCTCTGAAATGTACGGTACCATATGCTCCTTAAACGGATTCATCTACCATTCAAAATGGCTGGCTCTATTAATTATTTGATTCAGGGCCTACTGGTTCCTTATGTTAGAAAGTGTCCCTTACCCCACAACTATTCAAAATGGCCGACCCTATTCATCCATTCCAGTACCACTCACCGATCTCCTTCATTTGTTGTCTCCAGGTGTCTGCCTCTGGGGAGTCTGGGTTGTCTGCTATCAGCTTCTCCAGGGTGCTCTTCAGCTCCTCCACCTTCCCAGAATGCTCTGCCAGCTCAGACAGTAAGGCCTAAAGTATAGAGAAAGGATAAGGATAAGGAGGATAAGGATAAGGAGGATAAGCATTTAGAACGGAAGCAAGAGAGTAAAATGTTTATGTCAGTTAGGGGGTGATAACACTAATTTTCCAAAGTAGCATTGTTGACCAACTAGCAGAGACATAATACACCCCGATATTGACTGTGGTTTGACCCAAGTCCACACACTCACCTTGTTCTCCTGGGCCTGGGCGCGTACCAACTCAGGTTTGGAGGGGGAGGTGGTAGTCTGGCCCAGGTGCAGGCTGTTCTCCCGGTCTCCCAGCCAGCGGCTGAGCTCCTCGGTACCCTGGCTGGCCTTCTGTCTGAGCTCCAGAGAAGCCTCCTGGTTCCGCCGTCTGTTCTTCAGTTCCCCTCCCAGCTCCTCATAACGTCCGCTCACTTCCGCCACTGCCACCTGCATCTCTGTCAGGTCTGAGAGAAAGAAGGAGGACAATCTATCAAAATAAATCCAAACACATTTAATTGGTATGGTGTTTTGGTAATTGGTATGGAGTCACACGGTGATATGGTATGTGGTCCTCCCACTACCACTCAGGAAACCAGGCAGTTTATTAGGCAACAGATGAAATAAGTGATGAACTTCACAGGGTGGTGATGATCTTGATGCTCCTTTCCAATAAATATCGAGGGTCTTATACTGGTGACATGACGATCGATGTTTGACTGCAAGTTTGACAAATGAATATAATTGGCCTTTTGTCCATAACAATCTCATCATGTAGTCTATACCCGCACTGTATCTACGAGCTGTTGGCTAGAGCGCACGTGCCAATATCAGAGTGGCCACATTTGCTATATAACGCAACATTTCTTGTGACAAAACCAGCAGTAGAGTTGAAAATGCGATTCGGTACATGGGAATTGAACCACAATAAAGTTATGTTTATGTGCACTACGTCATCACGCACAGACATTTATCCGCGAGAAGTCAATTTGATGGAAACATCTCTGGTGGGGAAAACGCATATTGTTTTCATGCAGATTTGTTGAATACGTCGCAGGAAAACCTGGGTCGCCAGCTGGATGGAAACCTAGCTACCGAAGGACTTTGGGTCGACGTTATTAATCCAGAGGAACAGAATATTAGTGACAACAAACATTTGTAATGGTGTTAAGACACTGCAGTAGCACACATACTGTAAGAAGCTCACAGACAGAAAATGGATACACGGTAAGCATTATTGGGAGCGAGCGAGCAGATTGTACGCCAAGCAGTGACGCTCACAGCAGTAAGCGCCGGAGAGCATCTCATATGAGGAAGGAGTCCAGAGACGATTGGGTTTTGGATAAGGGAGTGAGGGTGAGCTCACCTTTGCATGTGTGAATGCCATTGACCCTGTTGGGGCTGTCTGCACCATTGATCTGGGGAACACCTGGGAGAGAGACACACACACTACACTCAGACGACTACACACATTGCAACAGACACTAACACACATTCGCGGACAGTCCAACACAAACACTGATAAGCATATAACACGCTCAGTCTCTGGGTTTTCACACGCTGTACACATAGACAGTTGTGCATGGACATGTTTTGCACTTAAAAGATAGCATATCCTCACAGTACACGCACACATTGATAGCATACACTTCAACACACACACACAATACACACCTCACAGACAGAGCTTGGATGAACTTGGACATGCAGGTGGCAGGGGACACACGTAGGCAGTTGTTTCCCCCATTCCCCTTACCTGTCTTGGCCTGGGGGGCTGTGATGTTGATGATGAGGGTCTCCAGTTCTGACCCAGTCTTGTTCAGCTCCTGAACCCGAACCCCCTGGGCCTCCCAGTCGCTCAGTAAGTCCTTAGTAAAAGAAAATGTCCGAAAGTTATTAATGACCTTATATAATTCCTCAATGAATAATCACAAGGACATGTCGTTCTGAATCACTATCATGCTTTGGAACGTATTTATCAATACACTGCGAAATCGAGCAATACCTTAGAATGAGTGAAATATGATTCAGTGATTGACTGAGGATTCTGTACGTGGCGTGAGTGTGATTAAACCAGGTACGAATGAAAAAAAAGGGCACACACACACACACCTCGAGCTGCTGCACTCTCCTCTGCAGGGCCTCTGCGTTGAGGTTGGCCTCTTTGGGAGGCAGTTGCTCCTGTGTTGTGTGGAGCCAGCTGAGGAGGGAGCTAGAGAGAGACCGGAAGTGGCCCAACCGCTGCTCACAACTCTGGATGGCGTTGTTCCTGGAGAGGGAAGGAGAAGGATAGGAGATGGGTGAAGATGCGGCGATGGCGAGAGAAACAAGATTGAAAAAAAAGAGAGAGATGTAGGGATAGACATTGAGAAAGCGGGTGAAAAACAACGAGGGAGAGATCATTTTAATTCAAGCCCACTATCATGTCCATATAAAACACACAACCATCACATTAAAATCACATGCTCCATGGCACAAAAAGAGAGAGCTACGCAGTCAAGGATAAACCAGTATCTCGACCGTATTCGCCCAAGGCTATAATCTCCTTAGCCTTGACCCCTGCTTTGTACTTGTTCTGCACCAATCGCAGCTGCTTTCAAAACACTGCACTGACTGCGGTGCACACAGACAAAACAATCGTGATATAACAGTCTGGGTCATTGAGAGTGTTTTATTTATGTTTCGTTCACAGCCTGTAAGTGAGAGCCTCTTTTGTATGTCTGATAAATGGACACTGAACTGTGCCCACCAAGGCTTATTTTAGTAACCTCTGACCACATTCACTCCTGCGCCATCAGCTAACACTGTCCACCCCCACACCATTGTTGGCAACACACAGTGTTAAGAGACATCCCACACAGGCCTAATCCCTCACTACACGTTGTTAGGTTCAGAGTAAATAACTCGGGGAACTAGAGAAATTTAACCAAGTTGAATCATTCCCCAAAGGTTCTGTACAGCTGAAATCAGAGCGCTCAACATTTCAGACATCACAGTTTATATGCATCCTACTTAAGACACTCCTCCCCCTTACAGTTTATGGCTCCACAGGAAAGAAGGTAACCAGATACCAAACCTGATGACTCCCTTAAGGGGAAGTGACCTCACCCCTCACCTCCCTGACCTCAACCCCTTCTTCACCTAATCCACAGATATCCACCCGTCTTTCCTATATCAACACATTGCTCTCCTCTCCTCCAACAAACACATTCCAAGGCCTTCTGGCTTTTTACAAACTCTTTCTATTCAAGGCTTTGTCTCTGTCATTTATTTAATATCTCAATGTTCAAAGTTTAGCCGATTCCAACAACGTATAAGCTTTTGCGATATTTTGCTAGACGAACGGACAGTCCAATGGTATTTATAAGAGGCCTGACGTAGAAATAGAAACACTGGAAGGTGCATTGCCAGTCATTCTATTTCTTGTGGCATGTCACAAGTGTGGTTAAGCTAAGCAGGGCGACATGGCAACTGGTAACTGCCATACAGGAAGTTTCATTTTGTTGTTGTCATTTAGCAGACACTCTTACAGGAGCAATTAGGGTTAAGTGCCTTGCTCAAGGGCACAGACAGCTGTTCCCCTCTAGTCGACTATGGGATTCGTACCAGCAACCTTGGTTAAAAGCCCAATGCTCTTGACCGCTAAGCTACCTGCAACAGTGTCATATTTCAGACTGTAATGGTGGCAGCAATGTGACAGTGCGTGGTCTTATTGTGCTGTACCCATCTCCCCCTAGTGGGTTTGGTGCTGCACTACAAGCATACGTGCACCTAGAGACCTTTAAATCGATTCCGACATGTGAATCTTTGCTGTGTGTATTGTAGGGCAGGGCTTACCTACAGTGAACTACAAAGCTTATACACAGGGCTCTGCATTGGTGTTGTATTGGATTTGGCTCAGCGTTTTTCTGAGGCAGTGCTGCTTACCTTTCAGTGATGTTGGATTCCAGTCGGGCGAACTCATCGGACACCTCTCTGACGTTGTCCAGTAGGGTCTGTGTGCTGGTCAGGGCCTTGGCTTGGCTGAGGTCTGTCCCCAGCTGGCAGAATGACTTCAGTTGACCTGCCTCCTGCTCCTGCTCCGCTCTCACCTCCTGTAGTAGTAAGGTAGACACAGATGTGTTATCTGAAGCCTACCCTCCCCGAAAACCCTCTGCCTTCTTCCACTTCTCTGTTCAAAGATATCTATGGTTCTTTACTATTATTTATCATCCCCATCCTCTCACATCAATGGCCTGTAACACTGATATATACGGTTCTGCACCTCTATCCTCCTACCACCTCTTCATATCTATGGTCTGTCAGACTATCTATGGTTCTGGAACACTTTAAGGAACCACAATAGAAATACATTTTTACCATCCCACCCCCCTTACCTCAATGGTCTGTCTGTAGTCCTCCACACTGCGTTCAGGCTGTCCCGCGGGGCTCAAAGCTCTCAGCCTGGTCTGAGTAAAACCCTGCAGGTCCGTACTCAGTCTCTCATAGTTCTCCAGCTTGGGCAGGAGCCCTCGGAGCTCAGCCTCCCTCTCGGCCTGCTTGGCCAGAGCCGCGGCGTAGTGCCGGCTCAGGCGCTCTAGTGACCCCTGGAGCCCAGAGGCCGTGGAGGCGTCAGAGCTCTGGAGCAGTTTGGAGACCGAGTCGCAGGTGGCCTCCACACTGCCCTGTCTGGATAACAGCTCCTGGCGTAGTTTCTGGAACAGAGGGGAAGTGGGTTAAAAAAAGCTCATGTAACACAACTGCAAAGTGGAAGTGTGTATTAGATGTGAAGGCAACATTTTTTAAATAATAGTCTGTAAGGTAAAAAAAAAAAGAAGATAATTGTCATAAACAGTATTACAGCAGCTGCAGGTTATTCCATATTCCATTGTGGACCTGTATTTCTACTATGGTACCTGATTCTGTGTGAGGGCGTCCTGGACAGCCTGGGCGGTGGGTTGGACGGGCCCGGGGGTCAGCAGTAGGCCGTCCAGCCAGGCTAGCAGGCCCTTCAGCCCCTCCTGGACACTGACCGACTGGGCTACGGACGTCTGGAGCTGCTCAGCTCGCTCGGACACAGACTCAGACAGAGAGCTGAACCTCTTCTCCAGACCATCTGGCTCAGAGAGAGGAAGGATGAGAGAATGCCAGGGTGATTACTTTTCTCCATTACGATAGAGACTCATTTGTTTAGGTGGATGGATTTAAAAAGACATCAACAGAGATGGTGGTGTTCAGTAAGACAAGTAGATACACTGCAGGATCTATGAGGATGTGAAGGGATGAATAAGATATAACAATATAGAAGGTTATGAACGGCAGAACAATAGATACACACTACCGTTCAGAAGTTTGGGGTCACTTAGAAATGTCCTTGTTTTCCATGAAAACATACATGAAATGAGTTGCAAAATGAATAGGAGATATAGTCAAGACGTTGACAAGGTTTTAAATAATGATTTTTCATTGAAATAATAATTGTGTCCGTCAAACATTGCTTTCATCAAATAATCCTCCATTTGCAGCAACTACAGCCTTTGGCATTCTACTTGTCAATTTGTTGAGGTAATCTGAAGAGATTTCACCCCATGCCTCCTGATGCACCTCCCATTGGATTGTTGGATTGGCTTGCTGGGCACTTCTTATGTACCATACGGTCAAGCTACTCCCACAACATTTCAATAGGGTTGAGATCCGGTGACTGTGCTGGCCACTCCATCGGCGCTCTGCTTTGGGTCATTGTCCTGTTGTAGGAGGAAAGGCTGATAGCCTTCCTTCTTCAAGATCCCTTTTACCCTGTACAAGTCTCCCACTTCACCATCACCAAAGCGCTCCCAGATCATCACATTGCCTCCACCATGCTTGACAGAGGGCGTCATCACTCCTCCAGCATCTTCATTTTTTCTGCGTCTCACGAATGTTCTTTTTTATGATCCGAACACCTCAAACTTAACTTTGTCTGTCCATAACACTTTTTACAAATCTTCCTCTGTCCAGTGTCTGTGTTCTTTTACCCATCTTAATCTTTTCTTTATATTGGCCAGTCTGAGATATGGCTTTTTCTTTGCAACTCTGCCTAGACGGCCGGAATCCTGGAGTCGCCTCTTCACTGTTGACGTTGAGACCGGTGTTTTGCGGGTACTATTTAATGAAGCTGCCAGTTGAGGACTTGTGAGGCGTCTGTTTCTCAAACTAGACACTCTAATGTACTTGTCCTCTTGCTCTGTTGTGCACCGGGGCCTCCCACTCCTCTCTATTCTGGTTAGAGCCAGTTTGCCCTGTTCTGTGAAGGGAGTAGTACACAGCACTGTATGAGATCTTCAGTTTCTTGGCAATTTCTCATATGGAATAGCCTTCATTTCCCAGAACAAGAAATAGACTGATGAGTTTTAGAAGAAAGTTCTTTGTTTCTGGCCATTTTGAGCCTGTAATCGAACCCACAAATGCTGATGCTCCACATACTCTAGTAGTCTAAATAGGGACAGTTTTATTGCTTCTTTAATCAGAACAACAGTTTTCAGCTGTGCTAACATAATTGCAAAAGGGATTTCTAATTATCAATTAGCCTTTTAAAATGATAAACTTGGATTAGCTAACACAATGTGCCATTGGAACACAGGAGTGATGGTTGCTGATAATGGGCCTCTGTACACCTAAGTAGATATTCCATAAAAAATCTGCAGATTCCAGATACAATAGTCATTTACAACATTAACAATGTCTACACTGTATTTATGATCAATTTGATGTTATTTTGATGGACCAAAAATGTGCTTTTCTTTCAAAAACAAGGACATTTCTAAGTGACCCCAAACTTTTGAACGGTGGTCTAGTTGTTAGCTTGTGTACCTGCAGTGCTGATGATCTCGGCAGCTCTGAGAGTGGGGGACTCCTGTGTGTTAGCCAGCTCTCTGCCTGCCCTCCTCACCTTCTCCAACTGGACTGACCGCTCCACCAGCTCATCCTGCAACAGCTGACCAGAACACAGGGAGAGAGGGGGAAGAAAAAGAACAGAAAAGGGGGAAAAGGAGGAGACATGTTGAGGTGCAGGGAATGGAAAACAGAGTTCTACCCTCTCCTCGCAAAGATTGAGGCGCTGATAAAGTCGCCTTGTTCAGTCACATGTACATACTGTATAAAATAATTCCGCACACCCCATCTATTTCTATGCTCTCACCTGTACGGCCCGCAGTGTGTTCTGTAGTGTCTGTGTGTCCGTCTCTCCGCTGGGTCCGGCTATACTCTGGGTCTGCTCCTGGGTGCTGAGCCAGGTGTGGAGTGACACAGCCTCGTCCTGGTACTGCTGGTAGCGTTCCAACAGACCCGACAGACGCCCCCCCAGATCTGACGACTGGAAAAGGAAGGGGGTGGAATAAGCATAGATCAAAAAAGATGAACAGGACACCATCTCTACTATGAAAGTAGAGCAATGTTGGCAATGTTGAATATCTCTACACACAGCCTCAACTATGGTTATGGCTATAATATTGATTATTATATATTGTAGTTATATAAAAAGAATGTAAAATAATGAATAAGGCTTATATTTCAAAGGGACCTTGACTGAATATAGTCAGTCTTTCAACACAATCCCTGCCATTGTGGATATGCTCCTAGTACGTATTGGTACACCAAGCACAGTGGTAATGAAGAATACAATCCCCCTACTCTACATGAGACCCACCTTGGTGTGCAGCGCGGTGTAACGGTGGTTGGCGTCCTGTAGCTTGTCCGTGACCAGCTGCTTGGTCTCCTCCAGGGCTGGGTCAGACCCTCCTACCTTCTCCAGAGCCCCCTGGACAGAGTCCAGCACCTTCTGACCCGAGATGGACACGAAGCGCAGGTCTGCCTTGTGGCAGATCACATCCTCCGCCAGCTGGAAGACAACCGGTTCCAGGTCAGTTCGATACAGTCAAGAATGTGTTCAGTTCCAAAGTTTGAAACAGTAAACTTAGTGTCTTTAGTATCATGACTGTGTGTATACAGCTGACAGTAGGAGTGAATATTGCTACCAACTGCCAATATAAACCCTGAACTATTGTTACAGTAAGCCTATATTCTTGCATCTTGATAATGTAAACCATCTCTCTCTGGCTATGCAATGTAGCTTTCTCTCTAACTCACACTAGTCTAGGAAAATCAAAAAACAACATGTACCTTCTTGTGCTCTTCCAGTCTCCCCTTCAGGCCCTTTGCGTCCGTCTCTCCTTCCCCTAAGGAACCCAGCTCCCCCTCACTCTGTTCCAGCCAGGTCCCCAGGCCTCCGTGCTCCTGGAGGAACTTGGCCAGCTCGTCCTTAAGGGCCTCAGAGCGCCTCAGCCTCTCCTGGCAGGCCCGCAGCTTCTCCTGGTGTTGGGTCTGGAGCTGGTCTAGCTGGTCCCGCAGACGCCGTTTCTCCTCGGCTGGCACGGCCGAGTCGGGCTGGTCCAGGAGGGATCGAGCGTTCTGGGACACCTGCATCAGCTGGGCCTGCTGGGCCTGGAGCTGCTGGAGCTCCGTCTGTAGAGGGGTTAAAGATCAAAGATCATAATGGGTCAGAGAGAGCCAAAAGGTAGGGCTCATCTCACATAGTCTGGAAAGGAGATGAGAGGAAGGATGCAAGTTGACTGTCATTCAATAACCACTGCCAAGCACCTAAAAAAGGCGGTTTTAGAACCCTTTTGTGAAGCATTACGTTTCATAGTGCATTTAATTGTATACCACAACATGAACAAACGTCCCTTTTGTAAATCAGCAGCAAGGAGAATGTCTGACCTGGAGCATGTCACTGTGTGATTGTAGTCTTCCCTCTGGCGAGGAGGGGTGGTCAGTAACAGTCATGCCAGTTCCTATTCTCCCAGGCTGGTTCAGGGAGGAGAGCTCCTCCAGCAGCGAGTCGATCTGACACCGGGTCTCCTGCAGCTCCTCTACGGCCTTCGCCTATAGGGGAAGAAAATAGAGGGGAAACGTGATCAAACAGCACAGATCGCGGTGAGTGTTTATTTCTACCAATGAAAGTGCAGTCAGGGAAAGAAAGGCCCTTCTCCATAATTGACACAGAAAAGGAAAGAGCTTTTCCTCTGGTTTAATTGCCAGCAGCATTCCACCCTGCATACCACTGCTGGCTTGCTTCTGAAGCTAAGCAGGGTTGGTACTGGTCAGTTCCTGGATGGGAGACCAGATGCTGCTGGAAGTGGTGTTGGAGGGTCAGTAGAAGGCACTCTTTCCTCTGGTCTAAAAAAATATCCCAATGCCCCAGGCATTGCCCTGTGTAGGGCGAGGTCTTTCGGATGGGATGTTAAACGGGTGTTCTGACTCTCTGAGGTCATTAAAGATCCCATGGCACTTATCGTAAGTGTAGGGGTGTTAACCCCAGTGTCCTGGCTAAATTCCCAATCTGGCCCTCAAACCATCACGGTCACCTAATCATACCCAGTTTACAACTGGCTCATTAATCCCCTGTAACTATTCCTCAGGTCGTTACTGCAAATGAGAATGTGTTCTCAGTCAACTTACCTGGTAAAATAACGGATAAAACACTGTAGCTGTTTCCATAGTCATTTTTCAGTACTCAAAACAGTATCCATAAAGATACACATCTTGGACCTTGGTTCCTTATAGACGGCAATAATAAAATCTACGTGCTGTGTTAGACAGCAGCGCTGCTACTTTAGGCTTACCCGCTGTGTGTTCTGTTGGACGGTGGTGCTGATGGCCGTGTCCAGCTGGGCCAGGGAGGAGTCGGCCGTGTCGGTTAGGGCACTGTACTGCTCCTTCATACGGGACAGTGCCCCCTGGAGGTTGGCCCTGTCCTCTGGACTCAGGCTGTCACCGTGCTCCGCCAGGAACTCCTCCACCGAGCGGATGGTCTCCGCCACGCCCTCGCCTCTGGTCAGCAGGTCCTTCTGTACTTCCTGGGGGAGGGGGAGGTCAGATATAGAGAGGTTACAGGTAGTGTGGCATATTCCCCTGGAACAGGCCATACAAAATTGCATGTGAAGAGAAAGGAGAATACATGCACAGAACCGGGCTACATTAGAAGTCTGGGAGCAGCTAAAACACAGGTGTTATCCCCTTTCTTGAGCCATGGATGTGATAAACGCAGCGTTTCCCTCACCTTTAGCTCGCTCCGTTTCTGCTGCAGCACATTCACGTCACCCAACTCTGCTCCCGCTCTTTGATTGGCCAGCACGCTGGCAGCTCCAGCCAACCACATTGTAAGGCCTTCCAATCTCTGTGAGCACTCTGCTTTGTGCTGCTGCACCACCTGGAGAGCCACGGACGACGGTAGACAGAGAAAAATGTAGGCAGAGAGAGAGAGTGAGAAAAGTAATATTGCACGTTTTGCTAATGAACAGTGGTCAGTCCACAACGTTGAATCAGACCCCTATATTGTCATTTTCCACTCAGCTGAGCAGGAGCACACGAGAAGCAGATCTTTTTACATTTCTTTTCAACACCCATTCACACTTCCATCAAGTGCAACGCTTGCCTGTTTCTAAACCCTTTAAAATGTCATTTATATATGTCACACTTTGCCAGACGTCGAGCATGATGTGTCCAGAATTCACACAGTCAGCCAGACAGATCGATAGATACGGACACAGCATCATCAACAGGTCAGTCGAGCCAAAACAACAACGATAACACAAAGACAATCAAACACACGGTGTCCTCGTTTGCCCCCTTTGTTCCTTCCTCCCCATGTCGTACAACAGGGGAGAAGAGGACAAAAGGAAAGCGTTCTAGCCACAGCAAGGCTTCTCGGGTTTTAAAAACTCTCTAGCCTTTTCCGTGGCGGCGCAAGCGTATTTCCTTCTGTGGCAATCTGGAAGAGCAAGGCAGACACGTTAATTCACACAGGTGTTATACAGGGACACATGCAGAGGAGCAAACACACATTGGGCATAGAAGCTTGTGGTGGGAGTAGTAATACCGGTCCCTATACGGTGTCTTAGCCTTCGCAGCAGCAGCGGTTGTTTGCTAATCTGATGTAAGTGATCAATTTAGACACAAATGTGGAAAATAAGAATTATTTTTGAAGTTGGCATATTTGCTTTGATGGACATGATTAATAGTATGGATAAGGGTTAGCCAGATAGAGAAAGTGATAGAAAGTGAGAATTGAAACAATGATAGCATGACCACAATCGTTTTATGGTAAAGTATGTTATTACGGATGATTGAATGTATTGAAAATGTATATGTTACACATGCATTCCAGGACTCCAAATGGGACTGCGCAACATAGCCAGCGGTTTGCAAACCTCTCTCTCCCTTGCACTCTGTCTCTCTCTTTCTCTCTCCTTCTCTTCCTCTTCTTTTTCTTTGTGCCTGCGCCGCCTCTCCTCCTCCCTCTCTCTCTGGGCGGCGAGGGTGTCGGTCTTGGCGTGGGCTTGGCCAGCGGCTCGGTGGAAGCCCCTCTGGAGCTGTTGTAGCTGCCCAAGGAGGTGCCTGCTCTGTTCTGGAGCCAGGTCCTGAGCCCGCTCCGAGATGAACACCTGGATGTCAAAGGCAAGCGCGTTGACGTCATTGGAGCGCGCCGAGAGAGACGACTGCAACTCCTGAGGAAGGGAGATAGAAAGGAGAGATAATGATCTGAGGACTAGCTGGAAATGAAGCAAAGTGTAGGCTGATTCCGAACTAGGTTGTTAATTGCACACTTGAAAGTGCACAAGAAGAGGGTAACGAGATCAAACTTCAAGTGTGGCGTGAGAGCGGTAACCTTGCATAGCTGGAGCTGTTGTGTGCGTTGAGGAGGAGTCTCGCCCTGGGTTTTCCCATCCATTCCTGTCATTTGTGCCTCAGTCTCCTTCAGCCAGAAGAGAAGATCCTCGACTCGCCCTCCAAGTGACCTCTGTTCCCCAGTCACTGCCTCCTGAGAGGGAGAAACAAACAGCACTGATTAGCAAAGGGTGCAATAGTGGATTAAACACCAAAAACACACAGATCTCATGTTTCAATCCACTGTCCCATTACCTTATGTGCCTCTCTGTGTGCGCGCAGCCCCTGCAGGATGTTTTCTGAAACCCCTCTGGCAGCCTCGTAACCTCGAGCTAAGCTTCGCCCATCCTTTTCCAAGGCCAATAGTAGCTGAGGTGGTACTTCCTGTGGGCGGGGCTCCAGCAGCTGCCCAGCAGCATCCACTTCCTTTTTGACCTGGGATTCTAAATCCCAAAGTTCTAGATCCAAGGTCTGAGATAAAAGGTTGGTCAATTTTGAAACCTAAGATTTCCATTGTGGTAACATCCTAGATCATACATTTGCAGGTACTAAATCTCTTACCTCTGTCTGTTTGATGATGTCATCAAGGGCAATGAGGCTGCGACCAATCGACTGTTGCTGCTGCTGCTTGAGGCGAACCTCGATGTGTCTCACCATAGAGAGCAGAGCCACAATTTGCTGGTCATGTTCCAGGAATTCCTGGCGGAGCAACGAGGACTGATGGAAAGGGAATGTCAGATAAGCATCAGTCTGAATGGCATTTGACAGCTTAATACTGGGTTACACAATACAGATAATGTATGATCAAGTAGAGACAATTTGCTTTTCACCTACTAAATGCATCAACTGCTTACCTTTCCCGTCTTAGCTGGGCTCTTCTCTTTCCTCATCTCCAATTCTTGGATTTCTCCATCCTCCTCCTCAAAGCTCTCAGTTGTATCAGATTCGGGTACCTCGGTTGTATCAGATTCAACCATCTCATTTGCATCAGACTGTGGGCTCTCGTCAGACCAGGACTGTCCTGATTCTGTGGACTCCTCAAGGGACTGTTCCTCTTTACACTCAGTTTCACTGTCAAGTTTCTGCTCCTGTTGTTCTTGCTGCTGTTGCTTCTTCTTCTTCTTCTTCCCTTTGCCAGTAGTTTTTGCTGGCTTGGCAGCAGGCGCCAAAGATGCCTCCTCAGGTGTACTAATTCTTAGTTGTTCAATGTCCTTGCCAGGAAGATCAGTTTGTTTGCTCAGAGACCTGTCCTCCTCAGTATCTTTCACCAGATGTGCATCCATTTCCTCTGTGGTCTTAGCAGTCTGGGTACCTGGAGCCACAGAGGCCTTGACCAGATGGGCACCTGACATGGATACAAGGGCTTCAGGAGAGGCATCCACAACGTCAATAACTCGATGGGTGTCTAGGTGGACATCCTCAGGTGTACCAATCCTAAATTGTTCAATTTCCTTGCCATGTGGGTCAATTTCTCTCCTCAAAGAAATATCCTCCTTAGTTTTCTCCTCAAGATGTGCATTGATTTGGTACGGTGCAGTGGTATGGGTTGATCTTTGTTGATTGGCGTCAACTCCACTAAGACTCTTGGTAGAGGCAGCCATTTTGTTCAGCTCCTCTGATTTACTGTCTTGCTGCTCCTCAAGCTTCTGCTCATCCCCAGAGACTGAGCTCTCAAGATCAGCCGGTATGGATTTCACTTCAGAATCTGCTCTATTGTGGATGGATGGCTTCTCCTCTGTCGCAGGTTCAACTTTTTCTACCACTCTATGCATCTTAGACTTTCTGTTCTTCTGATTTTTCTTTCCCGGCATCATCTCTTTAAGCTGGTCTGTTTGAGATGGTAGAACCGTCTCCTCTTTCTCTCCTTTTCTAGCCTGGTTTGGTAGAACTTTATCCCCTTCTCTAGCCTGGTCTGGTATAACTTTCTCCTCTTTCTCTCCTTCTTTAGCCTGGGCTGGTAGAACTTTCTCCTCTTTCTCTCCTTCTCTAGCTTGGTCTGGTAGAACTTTCTCCTCTTTCTCTCCTTCTCTAGCCTGGTCTGGTAGAACTTTCTCTCCTTCTTTAGCCTGGTCTGGTAGAACTTTCTCCCCTTCTCTAGCCTGATCTGGTAGAACTTTCTCCTCTTTCTCTCCTTCTTTAGCCTGGTCTGGTAGAACTTTCTCCCCTTCTCTAGCCTGGTCTGGTAGAACTTTCTCCACTTTCTCTCCTTTAGCCTGGTCTGGTAGAACTTTCTCCTCTTTCTCTCCTTTAGCCTGGTCTGGTAGAACTTTCTCCTCTTTCTCTCCTTTAGCCTGGTCTGGTAGAACTTTCTCCTCTGTCTCTCCTTCTTTAGCCTGGTCGAGTAAAACTTTCTCCTCTTTCCTTCCTCTTTTAACCTGGTATGGCAGAGCTTTTTCCACTTCCTCTGCTGCTACATGAATCATAGAATGGTGAGGCAGAACTTTCTCTCTTTCTCCTTCCTTCTTGTCAATTCCTTTACTCTCTTCTGGTGAAACCTCAGGACTCCCTACAGTCTTAACTTCCTCTACAGATGTCACCAAACTCTCCTTCTTCCCCACTCCCTGACGCAGTGCCTCTAGCTCATCTGCAGCTTGCTTCTCACTAACACCTCGCCCAAACACCTTCCTCAGGATACTCTCTTTTGCCTTCCGTAAAAGGGCCTCTTTGTCATTTGCTGCCTGGGGGGTTTTCAGAGTGAATTCCACCTCTTTTCTATCCGTATGCTCCTGTTGTCCAGTCTGTTGAGAAACTGTCTTCTCCCCATCTGAATCACTCTTTCCCACAATGTGCTCGCCCTCCCGCGTTTGCTCATCCTTAGAAACTCTATTATGAATGGATACTCTATCATGGATGGACGATCGCTCATCTGCCACAGATTCAACCTTTTCTGCTACTATGGTTATCTTAGACTTTTTGTCTAAGCTGTTGAGAAAACCCTTCGTTACTGTCACTTCAGAACCTGCTTTATCATGGATATCTTGTATCTTCTCTGTCACAGGTTCAACCTTCTCTGATGCCATAGGTATCTTAGACGTTTTGTTCTTCTCCACCCGTCTTTGGTCCTCGGAGACCTTATACTCTATACCATCTCTCTCTACCTCAAGAGCATCTTCTATGACTCCAAGCGGAACAGCAGAAGCTTCCCTTACTTTGCCAATATCTTCTGGATCTCCAAACCTCTCAACAGTCCGTGCCCTGGCACTTTCAAGTGCAGATTGAACATCTTGCACAAGGGACTCCTCTTTCTCCTGTGGGGTAACATAACCTCTGGTGGACTCAACACCCTTATCCTTAGATTGTACATTCTGGTCTTTGTTTTCCATTTTCTGAATATCAGCTTCCTCTGAGGGCCTTTGCGCAATGTCAACCTCCCCTTTTCCTTTCTTCTTATTCCTCCTCTTCTTTTTGCTCTTACCTTCAGCCTCCTTAGAAGGGGGTGATGCATGTCCAAGATCATCACGCTCTGTGACCTCAATCTTTGTGTCCCTCTCAACCTCCATTCTACCTTGCTCCACCACACTCTCAGTACTGTCTTCTACCACATTTGGCTTCCCTTCATCTCTCTCAACCAGTGTAGAAATATCTATGCTGCCCTGCTGATCCCTACCTTCTCTGCCAATGGCCCCTGTCGAGTCCATCCGTGGTTCTTTGCCCATAGCAGACTGCCCCTGCTGCAAGACTGAACTACTTTCACCCACAGGTCTAGACCCCTTTTTATCATTTTCTGGTGGTCGAACAGTAACATCTTGCGGAGTCGCCATCTCCTGAAGGGCCTGCTGAACCCTTTTCTCCGCATTGATTGCAAACTGAGCCAACAAATTGATTGACTGGTCTGACTCGATGTCAAATGACTTCCCGGCTATTGAGACCTCTCCATCTTCCATCTCTTCTTCAATGTGTACAGAGCCATGGTGTTGCAGATCTTCTGACTGCTTGAACGTTCCAGCTTCTAGAGTCTTTACAATGTCCTCTGTGATCATCAAAGAGTTATACCCCTTTTCTGACTCTTCTGTATGTGGGGATGGAGAAATAAAAGAGCTTTCAATAATTATTTTGGTTTGGCTGTCTGGACTGGATATTGATAATGTGACTGCAGGACTATAGGTCCCATCTGAAGAGGCAATGGGTGTTGAACTATCCTCATCGTCAGATTCTACGTCCATGGAGCCCAAGTTGCCCTGGAGTTCTGCAGCCATTTCTCTGGATATAAGCCCATATTTGACAGCTTTTTTCAGGCTAGAGACTCTCTGCCCCGTGGAAGGGTCAAACAAGCCCCCTTTCAGAACCTGGTTGGTGGCAATGAGCCTGGCCATATGTTCTCCCACCAGCCCTTTCTTAGAGGCTTTAGGCAGAGGGAGCCTAGCTCCATTGGAAATATCAATAATCCCTCCAGTGTCTGCCTGGCTTTGCAACATTCTGAGCGCTGGGACCGGATCAACTTGTTGAGATGCAATTGCTTCAGCTAAATTCAGGATTTCACCTGTTTGCTTATCCTGGATTCCCTTGAAAGGCTTCACTTCCAAGAAGCGCTTTCCACTCTTAATGTCAATCTTGCCTTGGTTTACAAGGTCTGAGTAAGGCACAATTTGGGCACTTTGTGGATCCAACAAACCTTGTGTTACACATGGAGAAACCATTGCTTTCTTGGCAGTGCTCTCATCGAGCAGACCATCGGAGACAGCCTCTGTCAATGTAAGTCTACAATTTAAATCAGGGTCCAAAATGGCACCTGTGGATGCCTGGAGGAGGGCAGCATCTGGGTTTGAAGAGAGGGCGACTTCCCCCTGACATGCTCTCTCTAACTCCCCCAGTTCTGGGGCTATGGCACGGTCTACCAGACCTCGCAGCAAAGCATCAGCAACTGACAGTCGAACTCCAGAGTTGTGGTGCACGATGCCACCCTCTGCTACTTGCTGAGACAAGGCTTGATAGACTTCCTCAGGCCCAAGCAAACCTCTTTCAAGGGCCAGCTTTAGGGGAACAGGTGACTTCGTTTTGGGATCGACAACCCCATCCATTTGCAGCTGCAACGTTGCTTTGGTTAGCGCTGAATCTGGGTCTGAGTATTTTCCACGGTATGACTTCTCCAACGCAACTAGCTTTTCTCGTTGGTCCTCCTCTATCAGCCCAAGGTTGGCTGCCAGGGTAACAGACACTTTCTTATCCCTTCGCAGGTCAACCACTCCCCCTGAGACCACCTGGGCCTCCAGGAGCCGAGCAGCTGTGTTGGAGTCTATCAGGCCTGCCTGAGCAGCATCCTTCAGGGTACAAATCTTCCCCTTCTCTACATCCACTACCCCTGCCAGGGTCTTCTCTGATTTCAGCACACTCCACATCAGGTCTTCGTCAAGCAGACCCTCCTGCATCACATCCTCCATGCTCAGAGATTCGCATGCGCTGACATCCAGGAAACCTCCGAAAAGTCCTGCCCTGGCCATCAGCTTGACTGCAGTGTGTCCAGGGAGGACCCCCTGAGCCACGGCTTCATCTGGGAGAAGCCGCTGCCCTCCATCCATCAGTAGACCCCCTTGGTGAAGCTCTGAGGTCAACCTTTCCAGCTCAACATCCTCCTCACTCTTCACTGCTGCTGCCTCTAAACTCATAACCTGGGGTGGGGTCTTCACTGTGACCCTCTGAGAATCCTCCATAGTATGTTTAACTCCAACACTCACAGGCATGCTCTCATTTTCATTGGTCTCTGATGGTGGAATAGGGTTGGCATGAGATTGGGTTAGCATCAGAGTCTCTGCCTTGGTCTTAAATGGTGCTGAGTACATTTCTGAGGCTTCTACAAGTGTGCCGTCAATGTCTTCCATGAGTGAGTCCTTATCCTTTGTCTTTTTGTGACTCTCTCTTGCTCCCTCTGATTCAATCTCTACCAGCCCCTCTTCATACGAGCCTATAATTAATTGCTTTTCTGGTAGTCCAGCTAAGGGCTGGACACTCAAACTCAACCCTGACACCACCACTCCAGGTATAGGATCCACATTGATCAGACCAGTAGCAGCCTTGACAAGTTCCACCAGCTCAGGCTCGAACAACACTAAGCGCTGGCCAGAATGTGCATCTATATAACTATGGGTCATTAAATGGAAAAGCACGCGGTGATGTGCCTGTTCCTCAGGGGCCATCTCCTCCAGAAATGAGGGGAAACATGTGTGCTCTGGGGAAGAGGCAGGTGGTGAGGAGGGAGGGGATGACCCAGTGGAGCCCCAGCTTAGGCGATTTAGATTTGGCGAGCCTGACTGGTTCATGTTGTGTAGCACATCTGGGATCTGAATCTCTTTCAGAATCTCAGCCACTTTGGGTTCAATGACCTCCTTAGCCTGATTCAGGGACACAACCTTGGGGATTTCAGGAAGGTACAGGGCACCTATCGTGTGGCGCTGTCTCAGGATGTTCAGAGCCAGCTCTCCCGAGATGACCCCTTGTTGTAGAGCCTCTGCAACGGGAAGCAGCTCCCCTGACTCAGGCCAGAGCATCCCCATAAAAGCCCAGAGGGACTCGAGCACCAGCAGGGCCAGATGAGGTGAGAGCAGGTCCCTCTGGATGGCTTCCTCCAACCCTAGGCGCTCCCCACTTACAGGGTCTAGTATCCCACCACTCTGCAGCTGGCGGGTCAGCATGGCACAGGCCAGGTCCTGGTCCATCAGATTGTGACGCACAGCCTCATCCACAGTCAGGCGGCGTCCCGTACGGGGGTCAGCAATCCCACCAGCAAATAGCTGGGCCTCCAGCAATCTCACCGTAACTTGCCTGTCAATCAGATTCTCTTGGACAGCACGGAAGATCCCAACCTTCCTGCCGGAAGCGAGGCAGACGGTGCCTCCTGGCTGCTGTTTGACTGGCAGCAGATACAAGCTGGTGTCATCGCTGAGGACACAGCGCTGCTGCAGTTCAGACAGATTCAGCTTTTCTGCTGTGTTAGGGTCAACGAGCTCCCGCCGATTGACCCGTGACCTGAGCTTGGTGTAGACCCTTGGGGTCAGCAGGCCCATCTCTCCAGCACTATCCAGGGTCAGTCTTCTTCCTCCCAACTCCCTTAGGCCTCCTGTGTTCATCTGCAGCTCCAGGATACGCAGCCCCAACTCCTCTCTGATAAGGCCCTCCTCCATGGCTGCAGCCACTGGAAGGAGCTGGCCCTCCAGTTGTTCTGTCTGGTCGACAAGATGCAAGGCACTCTCCAGCTCTGCTAGGGATTGGCTGATGAGACTATCAATCAGGCCACAGTTGAAGCCCTCTTCCAGTGATAGGCTCACAGGGGAGACAGGCTGAAATAACCCACCCATGGTGAGCTGGGCCTCCAATAAGACATGGCAGGTGTCCTGATCAATGAGGCCACGCTGAGCAGCTTGGAAGACTGGGACAGTTTCCATGGTGCCCAGGTCAATAACTCCGCCAATGGCAGCTTGGCTCTGTGAAGAGAAACAAAGTAAGTGAATATTTGAACTTACTTAACAGTCTGATGAGTATTTTGTTGAGGAACCCATAGCCCGTAAGTATCCACCAAAAAAAAAAAAAACCTTTACCAAAGAGTCATAATAATAATAATTTAGACATAATTACGGTGATAAAAGCATATTTCAATAGATACAATACGATATAGTATTAAACTAGTTTTTTCCCCCTTCTTTCCCCCCCTTTTTTCTCCCTAATTTCATGGTATCCAATTGGTAGTTAGTCTTGTCCCATTGCTGCAACTCCCCTACGGACTCGGGAGAGGCGAAGGTCAGGAGCTTCTTGACACTGCTTGCTTAACCCGGAAGCCAGCCGCACCAATGTACAGCTGACGACCGAAGTCAGCGTGCATGCGCCAGGCCGCCACAAGGAGTCGCTAGAGTGGGATGGGACAAGGACATTCCTGACCGGCCAAACCCTCCCGTAACCCGGGCGACGCCGGGCCAATTGTGCCGGGACCTCATAGGTCTCCCGGTCGAGGCTGGCTGCGACACAACCTGGGATCGAACCCGGGTCTGTAGTGACGCCTTTAGCACTGCGACGCAGTGTCTTAGACCGCTGCGCCACTCGGGAGGCAATCTTTTGCACCCACATTTCTCCTTCAGCATGGCACAAGAGCACTTACCTCTGTTCTACAAAGCACTAAGCATGGCTACATAGAGAACAGAAATGCAGAGAACCAATATACCAGGAAACCTCCATAAAGGAGGTAAAAACAAACGGCAAAGGAAGGAGAGAAAGACCGATCAAAGAGAAGATAAAGCTAGAAAAAGGCAGGTCAGATTGGAAGCAACGGTAAGAGAAAGCGAGCACTACTTACCGTACGGGGCTGGCCCGTGATGCGCAAACACTAACAGGCCGAGGGCTCGGCAGATTGAAGAGCGACAGATGAGAAGCTTGGCGTTAGGATTCTGCATGCTATCTACCTGATGGCCCTGACTCGCCTGGCTGACACTCCATTTCAATCCACTCGCTATACTGTAACCTCCATAGGTTTTGGACCATCACTAGCTATGGCACAATTTACTTTGGACAACGGTTAATTGAAATGGATTTTCTCAAATCTGACTTACATTGAATTCACAATGGACTGATTCTTTGCTCACTGGCTAAGTGGCAGAATACAACTTAACTTAAACAGAGATAATAGGATTCTGCCTCATACTGACTTGGCCTAACTACAGTCCCTCTTATCCTTTTTCTGAGAGCTGGATGTCCTTGATTCTCTTCTGGCAGCTGTTAGTGATTTTGAAGCAAAATGCTGATTATTTCACACATATTAATGCATTAGACAGCACAAACATATACACACACACACACACACACACTGTGATCTGGACACATCGTGCTCAAACGGTGACGTGGGGGTTTGCGTAGCTGGCCTCTGGTGCTCACACGAAGCCGACACTGGCAGTTAGACATTCTTCTCTGACAAGTGATTTGATGCAACGTGTGTACATTCTTCCTGAGTGTATAGAACTACCCAGAAAACCACACACACCATTCATAGAACACACACTCGTGGGTGGGAAGGTACGCGCACACACACACCAACACACTCACAATCCCTCTCATTCATTATATATCACTGATACACTCACATACACATACCATCACATTTGGACGGATGTATATGGGGGGGGGGAACATGACAGCGTGGTTGGATTTCGAACTATGTGAACGAGTATGCGCACGCGTTTACGAAGAGTAATGGGCTTTTGTAGGTTCATGGATGAATAGCAGGGTCGCGTACAGAACATAGTGCGGGGACAGTAAATGACCATTGTAATTTAGGGTCACACCTACTGTCTACCAATGAGTGCTCAGAGGGGATGTGGAGCATATGGACGGGTGACTATCTCGTGACCATGAAGGCGGACGTTGAGGGCGCTCCTCCTATCAAAAAGCTACTATAGCTAAATGGTAGCATGACTTCTTTGGCTCTACGACTGCTACACCAATAGGGGGCCATAGACTAGCCATTATGCAGATGTGTTTGATGATGATGACGGGTCACATGATTGCAAGCGGGTTGTCGAGTGCAAGTGAGGGGGGGGCTCACTCCATGCAATTACATTAAATGTTTGTTAAAGCAAACCAAGTCTATGAGTCGACAACATTCATTATGGGGGATGATGATGGTGGTGATGATGGGTGTCAAAAAAATGCACACGGGGTGACGGGCGACACACAACATGCGACACACTCTCGCTTGCACACAAACACGGCTTGCGAGCCTATTCCATTTCAGAACCTCAAATTCACAAAAAGGCAGACAGACATTGCCAGTGAGCAACACACTTGAACAGCAACGTCGTAAGCTCGCATTGGCAACTCGCTAGTGAGTTTATGGTTGTAGCCGCAACCTCCCTTCTCGTCCCTCTTTCCGGGCACCCTCCCCTCCATCCGCTCTACCTTTCTCTGCTCCTCTTTGGCCTGCTCCTGCTCCAGCTGTTGCAGTCGGGCAGTGGAACGGTCACACAGCTGGCTGTAGGTGGCCGTCAGCTCATCCAGCTGGGAGGTCACCTGGACACGTTCCTCTGGGGACAACCTAGAGGACAAACATTTCTATCAGTTTGAACTTGTATGTGTGTGTGTGTGTGTGTGTGTGTGGATAAAGGTGAGATGTTAATGAGCGAGTATACAGTAGTCGTGTGTTTATACAGTGGTATGCATGTGCGTAGGAGAAATCTGAACTTACTTGCTGGCCTGTTTAGACATCAGGAAGACTTGGGTGTTCCTGATAGCCTGAGCCACGTCCTCCTTCTTAGCCGCTAACTGCTCACCGACAGCCTAGAAACACAACTCAAATGATTAAAACAACATGATAGAAAAAGAACACCGGTATATTCATTTGATAGGCTAAGAGAGCGTGCTACAAGACAGACCAGCGGATGAATACAATTCAATAAGATACTAGATGCATTTAATAATATTTCTGGACCTGCTGCGCCGCAATGGATGACTCGGCGGAGGGGCCCTGGAGGCCCTTGACCCAGCCCAGCAGCTCTGACACCTGGCCCACCCTCTGCTGCCTCTCCTCCTCCACCTCTTTCTGTGGGGGGGGGAGCGATACGGGGACATGTCATCATGATAGAAATGTATTGGCGGGTACAGACGACAAATCCCAGGAAAACAGAGGAAGGTTGACGAAAACAAAAACAGAGAGCGAACGAAAGAAAGAGCGAGACATACCTCTTCCTCCTCGAGTCTCCTCAGTGCATCGCTGATGTACTTGACGTGTTGCGTCGTCAAGGTAACCAGGGCTGTGTAGCGTGTGCGCAAGTCCATGAACTGGAATGGCAAAGAAATGTTTCTGCTCTTGGCTTCACACACAGACGTTGACACATATTTTTCTGGAAATACATTGCGCCGATCGTCTCCCTCTCCTTACCTCCTGCGTGATGGCGTCTGATGAAGAGTGCATCCTCCTCCTCTTAACAGTGGATTTCTGGGTCGACTCCACAAAGGCTTTGAATGTCATCAGTTGTAGCTCGTAGTCCTGATGGACAAATATGGATACATGTAACGTCGTGACAATGAAATGTTTTATGTTGTATTGGTATAGGACATTTCGTGTGGAAATTGGGTATGCAATCAATCAATCAATCATATGTATTTATAATCCAGTAACCCTGTAGCCCACCTCAATTCAAAATGTATGACTTGCGAAAATCACCTAGCCATGAATCATCATATTTTTGGACATCAAATGAAAACGTTATTTGTCACATGGTTCGTAAAACAATATGTGGAGACTAACAGTGAAATGCTTACTTAGGGGTCCTTTTCCAATCATCCAAAAACATGTCTTTACATTACAATGACAAAGTGCTGTGGTACTGTACCTTGACAGAGGTGCAGTACTGTTTGGAGTGGGTTTGGCACTCGTCTAGTTTGGTCTGGTTCTTTTCGATCTCGGCTACTAATGCCTGAGGAAGGGAATCAGGCCCATGAGAATAGACGTCATTTACAGAAGTCACTCAATCGCAGTCAGATCATTCCTTTCGTTTCAATAGCCATTAGTCTCAATAACATATTTAAAACAAAGCTATCGTTCATCTCTCTTTCTTTCAATGAACCTTTCTCTATGGCTGGGGTCAATATCTATCTGCTGTGTAGTCCTCCTCTCTCTTTCTGTCGGCCCCCTTGGATCCGTCTTCCTGCCTCTATCGGTCTCCATCAAATCAAATCAAATGTATTTTTATAGCCCTTCGTACATCAGCTGATATCTCAAAGTGCTGTACAGAAACCCAGCCTAAAACCCCAAACAGCAAGCAATGCAGGTGTAGAAGCACCATCCATCCCTCTCACCGTTTGTTCTGCCAGTTGTTCAGACAGGACTCTGCTGTCAGTCTGTCCAGGCTGGGTGTTCTCCTGTCTCTCAGTGGTCTCCTCTATCCAGTGGATCAGAGCAGAGTGGCCGTCTCTGTAGTGCTGCAGGACTGAGCCCAGGGCCTTTAGTTCGGCTCGCCTGGAACAACAAGGAGGAAATACACGCACACAAACACACCACAACATTCAATAAAGTACCCAATCAGTGATATGGGTCTATGCCAGGGTTCCCCAACTGGTGGACCGCGGGTGGTATGATTTGGCCGCCCAAGTTTTCGGAGCTAAAATAAATAAATAAATACAAATATATTTTTGGTTGTTGAATTTTCATTGTTGGACATAAAAGACCGTATAAACAGCAGCAATTTTTAATTTTTGGAAATCTGTTCCCAAGCATAATAGAGAGATTGTATAATAGTGAAGGTATAATCATTATAATTGATTGGATTTATGTAGCACTTCTCTACCGAGGTACTCAAAGCGCTTTACATAGTAGGGTGAAACTCACCTCACCGACCATCAACGTGTCGCACCCACCTCAGTGACGCACGGAGACCATTTTTGTGGCAGAACTCACAACAGCTATCAGTTGGAGAGGTGAGGAGTGATATACGCCAATTAAGAATGAGGGGGATGATTATGTGGCCATGATGGAATGTGGCCAGATTGGGAATTTAGCCTGCACCTCTGTCATGACACCGTGGGTGAACATCCCTACTCTTACAATAAGCGCCGTGGGATTTTGAATGACCACAGAGAGTCAGGACAGACGTTTTAACAATGTTCCCAAATGCAATCAAGGTTTGAAATGATGATGTTTTAGTCTGTTTGGGCTTGTTGCGGTCAATTTGCAGTCTAATTTTTTTTAAATTATGTTCCGGACCCCCGACCACCCGCTCAAGAAATAATTGGCCCGCGGCTGAATCCAGTTGATCATCCCTGGTCTTTGCTCGTCTCTATTTCACATTTGACCATCTCAAGGACATACTGTATTCATTTAAGTGTAAACCTAGAGTACAAACACCGAGTAAGGCTTAAGTTTCATGTAAGACTTTCATAAAAATGATATGACTAACACTGACTCCAACCATCCATCCCTCCACCACTCACCGTGTGTCCATCTGTCTCTTGACTCCGGCCCACCTTTCGGTGAGCTGGGCGGCTTTCTCCTGGTAGCGCTCCAGCTCCGGGCTGCGGTCTGGGTGGAGCCTGTTCAGCTGAGTCCCCGCCTCCCGGGCCTTCTGCACCTCCGACTGCAGGGAGCTCAACACCCCCTCCTGGTCCTCAAGCTCCGACTGCCACGTCTGGAGGGAGGGGGTAGAGAATCAGCACGCGGACACACTAACAAACAAATCCTAATCTTGATCCATGCAACGCCTACGGGGCCATCAACAACTTTTTCATGCATTTGTACAAACATTTGTACAGTATCTGAATTAGTGGGATATTAGTGGATAGTTTGTTCTTTCATTGTATCTGCCAGTCTCTTACCCCCAGTTGTTCCCGTAGGGCCTGGATGGCGTTGGCGTCTGCAGGAACGATGTCCTCCTCACTCAGCCTGCTCTCGTACCTCTTCACCTGGCTCTCTGCGGCCTGCAAGCTGTGGATCAGCACATCCACTGTCTTCAGCCTGGGCGAAAGGGGGAAGCACGTGATACTTAGTCAAGTATATTGGTTAAGAGACCTCTTTGGGCTAGGGGGCAGTATTCGGAAGTTCGGATGACTGACGTGCCCAAAGTAAACTGCCCTTTACTCAGGCCCAGAAGCTAGGATATGCATATCATTGGTAGCATTGAATGGAAAACACTCTGAAGTTTCTAAAACTGTTAAACTCATGTCTGTGAGTATAACAGAACTGATATGGCACGCGAAAACCTGAGGAAACTCCATCCGGAAAATGTGTTTTTTGAGCTCCCAGGCCATTCATGTGGGCCTATTGAATTTCCAACCAAAAAGCGCCCAGATTGCAGTACCTATGGCTTCCACTGGATGTCAGTCTTTATAAAATGTGTTTTTGGAAAAATCAACAAGTAGTTGTAGTTTTTTGAAGGTCTCCCTCGTTAGGACTCTAGTCTTGTGGCGCTCGTGAGTGAGGGCGTGCACTTTGTTATCTATCTCCGGTATTGAACATACTACATTCCGTTTTAAATTTGATCGTTTATTTACATATTAGGGTAACTGAGGATTGATTAGAAATGTTGTTTGACTTGTTTGGACGCAGTTTACCGGTAACTTTTGGGATTCCTTTGTCTGCATGTTGAATGAGTGGAAAGGGTGGATTACTGAATCAAACGCGCCAACTAAACAGACTTTTATGGGATATAAAGAAGGACTTTATCGAACAAAACAACCATTTGTTGTGTAGCTGGGAACCTTGGGATTGCAAACAGAGGTAGATCTTCAAAAGGTAAGTGTTACGTTCCCCAGATTATGTGTTGTAGTTTGTGTATTTGCATGTGTTTATTTCAGGAAATGGCTTCCTGAAATCCCTCATGCAGCTGATTGGTCGACTCCATGGCTAATTGGAGAGCTGACCCCGCCCCCTCGTCAAGACGCAGCTGTCTCTAATTACCTATTCCTTCTGAAGCTATATATAAAAGCCAGTGTTCTGTTCAGGAGAGAGATTTTGCTGGGGGTCCATTGCTGGGAGGTCATTGCAGAGAGATTGAATGTGAGGGAGGTCATTGCTGAGAGAGGAGGCTGATGGCTGTGGATAATTTACTATGTTAGTTGTTGGTAGCAGTTGGTATGTTCTGTGAGTTTGTTGCTCAGATAGAGCTTATTTGATGTCCTTTGTTTCTTAGTTTGTTTGAGAAATTATTTGTTCTCCTGTTTCATTTGTTCCCAGGGGGGAAGGGGAAGGCACCTAGGGAGTGCTTAGGCAAGAGGCCCGCGGGCATACATATACCTGTAGTATATTCATTGTCTAGGCACAATAGGTAAGACCTGGGCGGACCACCCCCTGTATTTTGGTTAGGGCACCAGGTGGTGCTAAATTAGGTAAGTATTGGGTAGGCAGGTAAGATAGGAGAGGGGGCTTTGAGATTTACTTTCTTTGCTTTGGTTCCGTCCAGCCCCTTTTCCCCATATTACCGTGTAAAGGAATAAAGTCCTAAACGGTACCACATTCTGCCTGTTGTCATCCTTACTCACACCTACAGTCCATACCTCTTTCACTTCACAGAGAGTTTAGTTGTAGCAGGGTGTTGCGTTCCCTCTTCATAGAGGCGTGCGTAACAGTAAGTGATTTATTTTATCGCAAATTTTTGTGACGCCTCCGCTGGTTGGAAAAATATTTTTAATGTTGGTGTATGGGGGGGGGGGCGCTGTCCTCAGACAATCAAATGCTATGCTTTCGCCGTAAAGCCTATTGTAAATCGGACAAAGCGGTTCGATTACCAAGATTCTAAGCTAAAGAATGATGTATGACACTTGTATTTTCATGAAAGTTTAATATGAGTATTTGTGTATTTTGTATTTCGTGCTCTGCAATATCACCGGATGTTGTCGTAGTGGAACTCTAGCGGAACACCTAGCCCAGAGAGAGTACTTTGAGTGTGTGTGTGTGTGTTTGGCCTACGTACTTGCGCAGGTAGACAGAGGAGAGGTTGTGTAGTCTGTCGATCTTCTCCACAGCCAGGTTGAGTTCAGAGCGCAGCACGGGAACAGTGGAGGAGGTGGGCTTCTCCTCAAAGAAACTCACACAGCGACGCGACACCTCGCCAAGACTGGTCCTCAGACCATCCAGGTCCGACTGCAGCTTCTGACACCGGGAATAAGGGTTAGTCTTGATTTGCATATTATTATGTAGAAATAAGTTGAAACATGAAAAGAAATGAAAGCAACTGAATAAAGTTAGTGCTGGTTCCCTTTTTGTTGGTAGATGAATAAGAGTGTGTAAAGACTGGTGACCAGCAGATGGTGCTGTGGCACTATTACTGACCTCTTGCTCTGCAATTTGAACAGTGTTGTCGACGCTGTTGCCCGATAGGTTGCTAGGGGGCAGAGTCTGAATGCCGCGCATCAGCTTTTGCTCCGCCTCCTCCAGACACAGTTTAATGCTCTGGAGCTCTGACAGGTAGGACCGAGAGACAGACTCATTCTTCTCCACTAGATGAGAGACACAGACACAGAGAGAGAGAGAGAGACAGAGAGTGACAGAGACAGAGAGAGAGAGACAGAGAGTGACAGAGACAGAGAGAGAGACAGAGAGAGTGACAGCGAGAGAGAGAGACAGCGAGAGAGAGAGACAGCAAGAGAGAGAGACAGCGAGAGAGCGAGAGAGAGAGAGAGACAGCGAGACAGCGAGAGAGCGAGAGACAGCGAGAGAGACAGCGAGAGAGACAGCGAGAGAGAGAGAGAGAGAGAGACAGAGAGAGAGAGACGAGAGAGAGAGCAGAGAGAGAGAGCGAGAGAGACAGCGAGAGAGACAGAGAGACAGCCAGAGAGACAGCCAGAGAGACAGCCAGAGAGACAGCCAGAGAGACAGCCAGAGAGACAGACAGACAGAGAGACAGAGAGACAGAGAGAGAGAGAGACAGAGAGACAGAGAGACAGAGAGACAGAGAGACAGAGAGACAGAGAGACAGAGAGACAGAGAGACAGAGAGACAGAGAGACAGAGAGACAGAGAGACAGAGAGACAGAGACAGAGACAGAGACAGAGACAGAGACAGAGACAGAGACAGAGACAGAGACAGAGACAGAGACAGAGACAGAGACAGAGAGAGAGAGAGAGAGAGAGAGAGAGAGAGAGAGAGAGAGACACAGACACGACACACAGACAGACACACAGAGAGAGAGACAGAGAGAGAGGATAAAGGGTAAATGGAGACAGTGGGGAGATAATTTCATTTCCATCCCACTTAATTGGGTCAATGCACCATCACAAAACCCTTTCATTAGAATTCCCCATGTTGCCCTCATGCCCCAAATGTGGATGAAGCCAGGACTCGAGTAATTGAGGTGATGCACTCTGTCAATCTACCTGTCCCCATGCAAAACAGAAACACGTCTTTTTAGTGCACTATCAATAATTTGGATGAATCTCAATACTACTAAGCAAGTAAAGTTACGTAAATTTGTGAGCAAAGTAAGCCAAACCCCCCACTACCTCCCAATTCTCCACCCTTTCTCCTGAAACGTGCACTTACCCTCATGCTATGTCGTTCCCATAGCGACGATTAAAACATTCCATAACCAGAAACCGTGGATTGATGGCAGCATTCGCGTGAAACTGAAAGCGCGAACCACTGCTTTTAATCAGGGCAAGGTGTCTGGTAACATGACCGAATACAAACAGTGCAGCTATTCCCTCCGCAAGGCTATCAAACAAGCTAAGCGTCAGTACAGAGACAAAGTAGAATCTCAATTCAACGGCTCAGACACAAGAGGCATGTGGCAGGGTCTACAGTCAATCACGGACTACAAGAAGAAATCCAGCCCAGTCACGGACCAGGATGTCTTGCTCCCAGGCAGACTAAATAACTTTTTTGCCCGCTTTGAGGTCAATACAGTGCCACTGACACGGCCTGCAACGAAAACATGCGGACTCTCCTTCACTGCAGCCGAGGTGAGTAAGACATTTAAACGTGTTAACCCTCGCAAGGCTGCAGGCCCAGACGGCATCCCCAGCCGCGCCCTCAGAGCATGCGCAGACCAGCTGGCCGGTGTGTTTACGGACATATTCAATCAATCCCTATACCAGTCTGCTGTTCCCACATGCTTCAAGAGGGCCACCATTGTTCCTGTTCCCAAGAAAGCTAAGGTAACTGAGCTAAACGACTACCGCCCGTAGCACTCACTTCCGTCATCATGAAGTGCTTTGAGAGACTAGTCAAGGACCATATCACCTCCACCCTACCTGACACCCTAGACCCACTCCAATTTGCTTACCGCCCAAATAGGTCCACAGACGATGCAATCTCAACCACACTGCCCTAACCCATCTGGACAAGAGGAATACCTATGTGAGAATGCTGTTCATCGACTACAGCTCGGCATTCAACACCATAGTACCCTCCAAGCTCGTCATCAAGCTCGAGACCCTGGGTCTCGACCCTGCCCTGTGCAGCTGGGTACTGGACTTCCTGACGGGCCGCCCCCAGGTGGTGAGGGTAGGCAACAACATCTCCACCCCGCTGATCCTCAACACTGGGGCCCCACAAGGGTGCGTTCTGAGCCCTCTCCTGTACTCCCTGTTCACCCACGACTGCGTGGCCACGCACGCCTCCAACTCAATCATCAAGTTTGCGGACGACACAACAGTGGTAGGCTTGATTACCAACAACGACGAGACGGCCTACAGGGAGGAGGTGAGGGCCCTCGGAGTGTGGTGTCAGGAAAATAACCACACACTCAACATCAACAAAACTAAGGAGATGATTGTGGACTTCAGGAAACAGCAGAGGGAACACCCCCCTATCCACATCGATGGAACAGTAGTGGAGAGGGTAGCAAGTTTTAAGTTCCTCGGCATACACATCACAGGCAAACTGAATTGGTCCACTCACAGACAGCATCCTCAGGAGGCTGAAGAAATTCGGCTTGTCACCAAATGCACTCACAAACTTCTACAGATGCACAATCGAGAGCATCCTGGCGGGCTGTATCACCGCCTGGTACGGCAACTGCTCCGCCCACAACCGTAAGGCTCTCCAGAGGGTAGTGAGGTCTGCACAACGCATCACCGGGGGCAAACTACCTGCCCTCCAGGACACCTACACCACCCGATGTTACAGGAAGGCCATAAAGATCATCAAGGACATCAACCACCCGAGCCACTGCCTGTTCACCCCGCTATCATCCAGAAGGCGAGGTCAGTACAGGTGCATCAAAGCTGGGACCAAGAGACTGAAAAACAGCTTCTATCTCAAGGCCATCAGATTGTTAAACAGCCACCATTAACATTGAGTGGCTGCTGCCAACACACTGACTCAACTCCAGCCACTTTAATAATGGGAATTGATGGGAAATGATGTAAATATATCACTAGCCACTTTAAACAATGCTACCTTATATAATGTTACTTACCCTACATTATTCATCTCATATGCATACGTATATACTGTACTCTATATCATCGACTGCATCCTTATGTAATACATGTATCACTAGCCACTTTAACTATGCCACTTTGTTTACATACTCATCTCATATGTATATACTGTACTCGATACCATCTACTGTATCTTGCCTATGCTGCTCTGTACCATCACTCATTAATATATCCTTATGTACATATTCTTTATCCCCTTACACTGTGTATAAGACAGTAGTTTTGGAATTGTTAGTTAGATTACTTGTTGGTTATTACTGCATTGTCGGAACTAGAAGCACAAGCATTTCGCTACACTCGCATTAACATCTGCTAACCATGTGTATGTGACATAAAATTTGATTTGATTTGATGCATTCAAAACCAAAGGATTTGTGTCAGCATGGCCTCCAACACCTATCCTCCGCTTTTAAATCCAAGCACGGGAGTGAACAAGTGCACACTTCAGGGAAAAGGGTGGAGAATTGGGACTGAGACGCCATATCCGTCCATCTACCTGTCTCCATGTTGACCAGCAGGTCCTGGCAGTGTTCCTGGGCGGTGTGGGCGTCTCTCTCCAGCTCGCGTCTCTCAGCGGGGTTGAAGAGGACGCTCTCTTTGCTGTCAGAGAGGAAGTCAGCCAGGTGGGCCTCCAAATGGTTCAGAGCCTGGTCCCTGGCCACAGGGGTCTGGGAACGTACCTGAGGTGGTTAGGGAGAGAGAGAGAGAGAGGTGCACGTGAGCTAAATTAAAGAGTGGTGATTGGTTGATTTGATTCGTCCAGTCAAAAAATCTTTTTTAGAAACGTGACAGGGACAGCACCACACAGCCAGATCCTTCTTTCCATTGTGGTCCCTAAAGTGCATGGTTCAAAAACATGTTGATATGTGTATTAATTAACATGCGTTAAGACGTTATTCATACGCAATAGGCAAGAAGTGGATATGAACCTATTAGCAGATGGAGGGGAAAGAGGAAAACATGACAACAGAGGGACACTACACATAACGTATGTCATATGGGACATCTGCTGGAGAGAGAGAAAGCGAGAGAGGGCGAGCAAGAAAGAGAGCGAGAAAGGGAGAGAAAGAGAGAAATATGCTTGGAAGAACCTATAAGAAATAGAACAATTAAGTGAGATAAATGTGGTTGAAGACAGACATGAGAGACGGACAGCAACAGGGTATTTCTGTCAACCACAGAGACGTACGGTGACATTAAAACCGTGTGTCTAACCGTGTCCAGGCTCCAAGAGGAGACGGTCCTGATGTCTTTCTGCAGGTAGTGCCAGGAGACCACACTCTTCATGCTGACGTGTAGATTGTGCCATAGAGACATCACGTTCTGGTACAGCTGCTCCATCCTACAACACACGGAATAACACTCAATACGTGGCAGGGTGAGGTGGGAGAGTGTATGGGCATCCGTGTGTGTGTACCTGCTGGCGGTGTCCATGGCCTCCTGGTTGGGCGGTGGTACGGTGAAGCAGACTGACGGCACCATGGCCTCATTCCCACTGGGGCTGATCACCTTCCATTTAGTCCTCTGAGAATTGTCCTCCAACACACACTCCTCACCTCGGCTGATGGTGATCTACGAGAGAGAGAGAGTGGGGGAGAGAGAGAGAGAGGGGGAGAGAGAGAGAGAGAGATTGGGGGGAGAGAGAGAGAGAGAGAGTGGGGGGAGAGAGAGAGAGAGAGGGGGGGGAGAGAGAGAGAGAGAGTGGGGGGAGAGAGAGAGAGTGGGGGGGAGAGAGAGAGAGAGAGAGTGGGGGGGGAGAGAGAGAGAGAGGGGGGGAGAGAGAGAGAGAGAGAGGGGGGAGAGAGGGGGAGAGTGGGCAGAGAGTGGGGGGAGTGGGCAGAGAGTGGGGGAGAGTGGGCAGAGAGTGGGGGAGAGTGGGCAGAGAGTGGGGGAGAGTGGGCAGAGAGTGGGGGAGAGTGGGCAGAGAGTGGGGGAGAGTGGGCAGAGAGTGGGGGAGAGGGATGGGAAGAAAGATGAAAAAGGGAAAGATACAGATGGAGAGATGAGGAGAGGACGAGATAGAGATGTGGATGTGAGGGGAGGATAAGAGAGATATTGGGAGAGAAGAGACGGGGGGGGGGGAAAATCGATGAGGAGAGACGTGGACCGTTGAGGAGGTGAAAAGATTGGGAGAGGAAGATGTATAGAGAGAAGGGGAAAGAGGAAAAACAAATGGAAAAATAAAGTTCGACGTCAACAAACATATAACGCAAAATGGAAACGTTAATGGGTTTAATGTGGTTAGCAAAAGCCCTAACAACTGAAAAGGAAACTAGAACCACCGCGGTGCCATATTGAATTGAGCAGCCATTTAAATACCATGGAACTATAAGAGTATCCATGGGACTGAAAATGTCTACATGTGCCCTCCCGCACTCATTAGAAGATTTGTTGACATCTGGCCAACAAATACAGAGCGCTAGGGTAGTAAGAGATTCAACTTGGCATAGTATGGTGTGGTCCCGAAGGTCTGGCAAAATGAAAATGTTAAAAATGACTGTCTCGAGCAGCAAAGCGAGGTCTGTGCATCTAAAACAACTGTCCCCTCTCTCACCCCACCCCCTCCACACACACAGAAATACTGCAACGCACATGTACAGAGAAAGCTTACGACTGCGGCTAAAACAGTCGCACTGGCTGAATAAGCTGGGATACTGTGGGTCAGTCGTGCGTTTACTTCACCCTTACCAACTGATCTGGACCTTTAGCTCATATAGGTCGTACATCCAACCCAGATAAAGAGAAAAAAACTGACACTAAATCAGTTGATAAGAGCATAGAGTAACCAGGGAAGATTCAGTGTGCAGTGTAAGAGCTGAGCGCTGAGGTGGAGGAGGAGGAGGAGGACGACATCGGCAGTAATACCTGAACGTTAGCCTTGACAGCCCGGCGGACACACGAGAAGGGAGAGCGAGGAAGTAACGGAGGAGTGAGAGATAGAGGGTAGGAAGGGGAAACGATAGGATGGAGAGAGAGAAGACATGGGAGAGAAAGATTATTTTGGGATAGCATCATGAAGACCGGGTTGTGTGCGTCTTCTTTAAAAGGAGCCCGTAGTTGGTGGCAATCTAAGTGTGTGTGTGTGTGTGTTTGTAGTAGGAGAGGAGTAGAAGAAGCCACTCATGACTATTGAGATGCACCCCTGCAGTAATCACTGCACCTCCCCCCTAACCAGAACATAACGGTATCTCGCCCACGCCTAACTGGGCAAACCGTCCTAGTCCCAGAGAGACTCACACAGCAGAACTAAAATAGCCGTGTCCGAGCCACTTCCTGTCCCTATGCCATATTACAGGAGTGGAAAGGCAGATTTTCAGATGTTTGCCTGAGTCTGCACAGGTGGGAGAAATTCATAATTCATAGCTTTTAGCTCCTCTGCTAGCATCACACAGCACTTTGGGCGGTGGAGAGGCTTCACATGTGAGTGTGAGGTGCGTCAGGTGTCAGTGGCCAAATGGAAATCTCTTCTCATGAATCATTACTAGACTTCGGAGCGGCTACTGTGGGCTCTTTCAGGGGATTCTTAACGAGTGTTGCTGACCCATTATGATAGTATGGCATAATCCAACATCGCTGTCTTGTCAGCTGAAGAAAAAAAACATTGATGGAAAGATGAGCTGTTAAAAAAAAAGCCCATCTGAATATCCCTATGAAAAACATTGAGTAGAAGACAGTCAAAAACATGATTACGAATCCTAAGGATAATTGAGCTCATTCTGCCAAAATCTGCCATTTTATCTGTTCTCAAGAAGCATAATGTTATCTAGTGATGTGTTGTGGCACTACTGGGCTGCAACAACCACAACATTTCAATAGCTCTAATGCAGCAATCTTCCAATCAACACTGGAAATGGTAAAAAACCTGTGTGTGTGTGTGTGTGTGTGTGTGGGGGGTCACGGGGTTCATGGTTGAACACATACTATTGAAGCAACTATTGAAAACATGTTTTTTAGCTGACAAATGGACAGGATCTACATACCAACAATGGCATGTTGAAAGCAGCCAATGATGATACCTGATTGCTTGAAAATGCCCCGTATTGGATTTCTAAGGTATAGGTGGGGCTGAGAGGGGTTGTGCAGGGTAGAGACGGAACAATTGGCAGAAGGATACAGTTAGGTGAAGTGGGGTAAGGTGACCTGGGTCGTATTCACAAGGGCACATAACAGAAACGTTTTTCAAAATGTCCTGCAACGGATATTTTTTTATATTTTTTTAAATAAAATAAAAAATAATAATAATATTGGACAAATCCACGCAGTCCCTCCCTGTGTGCTTCTGTTTTCCTCCGTTTGGTGCCTAATGAACAGGACCCTGGTATTGTCATGATAGTGTGGGTGTGGTACCTCTATCTGCCGGTAGTCACAGATGGCGCGGATGGGCGTGGTGCTTCCCAAGGTGCTCTCGGCGCTGCGGGGGAGGAGCTGCACCACCGTCTTGGCCCGGCCCACCAGGCTGGCCACAGAGCTGCGGTACTCAATCAGCTGCTCCTTCTCCTCCTGTAGGGTACAGCCATTGGTCAGTGAGGGTGTCGAGCAATCAATTAACCAATCAAATCAGTCAGTCAGTCAAATGGTAAGCTTTTGTGATACTGTATGTGATCTATAGGCATAGTCTTATATGATAACATATCCCTTTCAAACTTCAGTCCATTTCCTATCATTTCCATTCATATCGATTCCATTGAACTCCACAGTACACCAATTTATCATGTACAGCAGGGATCTCTCTTCTCAGCCCAACAGGATAGCTATAGCGCCCAGTAGCTTAGCTTACAATCGCCAAATTGGTGACACTGGGACAGTGTTCGCAAGCTAACTCAGCACTAGCATTAGCTTCTAAGCTAGCCATTAAACATTAAAAAGGCATTAGCTTAACACCTCATGGTGGCATGTAGAAATACATTCACGTGGACTAACTTCCTGACAGAAAGCTTCATTACAGTTTAACAGAGGCTCGAGGCACTGGGAGAGCTAAGGGCTAGAGTGAGTGAGGGAAGCACGAACATGCTAATAGCATTACACTTCAGAGATGAATTTCACACCGGCCAAATTAACATTGAACTAGCATTAGCAACGGGTTAGTGCTAGTAGAGGTGGACCATGAGTCAAGAGTCCAACGCGGGAAACAAAATGGCAGAGGAGAGAAAGTCACTTCGGATCCATTTTTGGTATATAGCCATTACTTATCCATTGTATTATTTGGAAGAATGAATTGTGAGTACAATGGGTCGAGGTACTGAAACTTCCTTAGGTAGCGATTCACAAAGGCATTGCATCGGTCTACTATAGGGCTTTGGTGGTTGTTTTTATGGAATTCAGCGAACGAGGCATCTGTCAAAGTCTGTTTTAATCTTCCCCCAGTGAGAACACGCACACACTAGAACACACACGGCACTTGAAATTTAATCAACCGCCCAGCGCTTAACACCCCATTTCACACCAAACACACACATGCTGGCTCAAACTCAGTGCAGTGATGTGCTCATCATTTGGTATCTTGAAATGAGGCTAGCACCCAGACGCACAAACAAACAAAAACACTCAGGATAACAGCAAAACATCTACATGTTCAGTACCAGTCAAACGTTTGGACACACCTACTCATTCCAGGGTATTAATTTTTCAAACTATTTTCTACATTATAGAATAATTGTGAAAACATCAAACTATGACATAACACATATGGCATCATGTAGTAACCAAAAGAAGTGTTAGACGAATCAAAAAATATTTGAGATATTTGAAATTCTTCAAAGTAGCCACCCTTTGCCTTGATGACAGCTTTGCACACACTTGGCATTCTCTCAACCAGCTTCATGAGGTAGTCACCTGGAATGCATTTCAATTAACAGGTGTGCCTTGGAAAGAAATGCAACAAATGAACTTTTAACTTCTTAATGCGTTTGAGCCAACCCGTTGTGTTGTGACAAGGTAGGGGTGGTACACAGAAGATAGCACCTATTTAGTAAAATAAAGGACAGCTCAAATAAGCAAATTGAAACGACAGTCCATACGGAAAATGTCAAGAATTTTGAATGTTTCTTCAAGTGAAGTCACAAAAACCATCAAGCGCTACGATGAACATGGCTCTCTCTCATGAGGACCGCCACAGGAAAGGAAGACCCAGAGATACCTCTGCTATAAGTTCAGAGTTAACTGCACCTCAGATTTCAGCCCAAATAAATGTTTCAGAGTCCAAGTAGCAGACACATCTCATCAAGTGTTCAGAGGAGACTGTGTGAATCAAGCCTTTATTGTCGAATATTGCTGCAAAGAAACCACTACTAAAAGGACACCAATGAGAAGAAGAGACTTGCTTGGGCCAAGAAACACGAGCAATGGACATTAGACGGGTGGAAATCTGTCCTTTGGTCTGATGAGTCCAAATTTGAGATTTTTGTTCCAACCTCTGTCTTTGTGAGATACAGAGTAGGTGAATGGATTATCTCAGCATGTGCAGTTTCGACAGTGAAGCATGGAGGAGGAGGCGTGATAGTGCTTTGCTGGTAACACTGTGATTTATTTAGATTTCAAGGCACACTTAACCAGCATGGCTACTACAACATAGCATTCCTAACCTAGCCCACGATGTCTGCTGTGTGGATCAAGCAGTCAACAAGTTGAGCAGTTGAGCAGCATTGTGCAGCGATATGCCACTGCATCTGGTTTTCGATTAGTGGGACTATCATTTGTTTTTCAACAGGACAATAACCCAACACACCTCCAGGCTGTGTAAGGGCTATTTGACCAAGAAGGAGAGTGATGGAGTGCTGCATCAGATGACCTGGCCTCCACAAACACCTGACCTCAACCCAATTGAGATGGTTTGGGATAAGTTGGACTGTATAGTGAAGGAAAAGCAGCCAACAAGTGCTCAGCATATGTGGGAAGTTGGAAGAGCATTCCTGGTGAAGCTAGTTGAGAGAATGCCAAGAGTGTGCAAAGCTGTCATCAAGGCAAAGGGTGGCTATTTCAAAGAATCTCAAATATATTTTGATTTGTTTAACACTTTTTTGGTTACTACATGAATCAATGTGTTATTTCATAGTTTTGATGTCTAAACTATAGAAAATAGTAAAAATGTAGAAAAACCCTGGAATGAGTAGGTGTCCTTAAACATTTGACTGGCACTGTATATAACCTGACCATCCATTCCCTCCTCGATATAAACCACACATTTTGTATCAATGTAACCACGTTTCCCTCTGATCTCTATGCCCAGAGAGGATATGTCCGTGGAGCCGTGCCCGCTCCCAGTGTGCCATCTGCTGTGTGTCAGGTGGGCATGGCGGTGGCAGAGTGGTCGTGCGTCACAGGGGCCGTGAATCAGCAGAGGTACACTAGAGTAGATTAGCGCTCGCTAGACTGCGACGGCCCAAAAGCAGCTGTGAGACTAGATGAGGTAGCTAAAGACTTAACAGTATCAACAGCTAGCTAACGGGTACAGTATTAGCATGACATTAGCCTCATGCGACTGCTGTAGCTAACACCTGAGCTAGCAGTGGATACGGTTACTAAACGTGTCAGAAGTGTCAAGGTGACGTACATTTAACTGCAAAAATAATGGAAACACTTGAGTAAATGAGGGATACAAAGTATAGTGAAAGCCGGTGCTTCCACACAGGTGTGGTTCCTGAGTTAATTAAGCCATTAAAACATCCCATCATGCTTAGGGTCATGTAGAAAAATGGCCAGTTGCCCATTATTTAGGCTACCATGGCTAGAAGAAAAGATCTCAGTGACTTTGAAAGAGGGGTCTCAAAGAAACATAGGGGTTTTAAAGGGTGTGTGTGTGTGTGTGTGTGTGTGTGTGTGTGTGTGTGTGTGTGTGTGTGTGTGTGTGTGTGTGTGCGCGCGCGCATTACTATTCTTATTGGTACCAGAAATCCCCAAAAGTCCCCACAAAGACGGTAAAACAAGAAAGTCTTCCTCATGGAGACATTTTGCAGGTCCCCAATGAGGACAAAGGCTATTTTAGGCTTAGGCATTAGGTTTACAATTGGGGTTATGGAAAATAGGATTTTGAATGGAAATATATTTTAGGTCCCCACGAGGACAGTAAAACATATGCTCTGTGTGTGTGTGTGTGTGAATGTGTGACAGTAACCAGATTTCAATCCAATTGAATACTTATGGAAGATTCTGGGGCTTTGCCTGAGACGGCGTTTACCACCATCAACAAAATAGCAAATGATGGACTTTCTCGTGGAAGAATGGCATCTCATCCCTTCCATAGAGCTCCAGACACATGTAGAATGTATGATCAAGGTGCATTGAAGCTGTTGGTGGCCCAACGCTCTATTAAGACACTTTATGTTGGTGTTTCCTTTATTTTGGCAATTACCTGTAGCTTATTATCTTAAATGTGGATAAGCTATAATCATGTGCCTAAGCTTTTCACTGGCAGATACCTAAATGATTATAGCCAACTCTGTTTGGCTAAGTAGGTCACATGCAATAGTGGAGCAATTAGCAGGGATGTAGGTAATTTGCTGAGTTGGTGGAGGAATTGAGGTGTGTTTGATCCGGTTCGGTTGAACACGTTTGAGTGCGTTTGATCCAACAGCCCTAGAAGCACCATAGAGACGTGTGAATTATAATGTACCATAGAGTCTTGCAGCAGGTCCTCCAGCTTGCCCAGCCTGCTGCTCTTGTCACAGGTGTACTGTCTCTTTATGGTGTCCTGGAGCTGACGCAGGTATGTCTCGCAGTCCCGTGCGTCACTCACAAACTGACAGATGGCAATAAGAACGTAAAACACAGAGATCAGAATAGGAGTTTATATATAATCCACCCACAGCTGCCCGAGATATCTCATATTTAATCTAGTATTAAAGCGCTTTTGAAGATAAAATAGCTTTAAAACTCCCAATTAAAGGCAAGTCAAAACATAGATGGGTAGTAAATAGACAAACTAAATGTAGGCAAATAAAGTGCATATCATTTCTTGATCTTTTAAGACGCCGTCTACGTGAAAACCAACAAACAATTGACATCGTAAAGGACCAGATGGATATTACAGGTATAACATATAATGTGTAATAGGGACGTTGGCCAAGCTTTGCTCAAAACTCCTAACCTGGAAGTAGGCAGTATTGTCTTTGAGATGCTGCTCCACACACACACACAGCTGGCGTACCCACTGCCACTGGGTCTGCAGCGCTGCACTGTACGCCTGGGGAGAGGGAGGGGCACACGGGGGGAGTGTTAGTCTAGTCCATGTGTTGCTTCCAGAAGACGTATTTCTCAAGCTCCTTATTTTAATCACACTCAAGCTGCACAGCCCAAACATTAGGTACAAAATATACTGACAATTTTATTTTCAGGGGAACATCGATTGCAGCGCTGTTTCTGATGACAAGTACTGTCGATGGAAAGCCAATACTTTGAAAGGCCAAAGAACGGCCTTAATGGCTTTGTTGCTAGGCAACCTCACCTCCACTGTCTGTTTGGCCGGGTGGTTCTCCTGACAGAGCCGGTCGGCCGTTTCCTGCAGCGAGTGCATCACTTCCTGTTTCTCCTCCAGCTCTGACCTCATTTCCTGAGAGAGGATGACAGAGCATTCAGAAGAGCACCCAGGGGAATATCTGTGTCAAATGGTACCAAAAAATGTGTATTCTCTGTGTGTGTGTGTGTATGTGGTGTCCACTCACGGCGTATAGATCTCTCTTGGCGTTGACGTTGGTGTTGTTGTGGCTCCAGTCGTAGGCCAGTTCCTCCTCTTCTCGCTCATTGAGCCAGATCAGCTCCTCTGTACAGCGACACACAAACGCATGCAGGCTCTCCAGGCAGCGCATACGCCACGATGAGTTTTCCTGTGAAGACAGGATGGGATGAAGTAATGTTCTTAGGCATTAGCGCTAAACGTTTACGAGGAGTTTGAGGTTATTTCAGAGGCAAACACACTCTCTCCAGGGCTGATCAAGGGGCTATGTGGTAGAAGCAGGTGCTTCTGAAGGCCACACTCTGTCTGGCTTAACACTCGCTAGCTTCCCTGAGCCTTTAGCTAGCTCATTCACACCCTGATGGGATTAACTGAGAATGTGGGCAGACTGGGATACAATGGGGTGCACACAAGCACACCCTACATACCAGAGACACACGCACACACAGCCCCACGGGCACACATTCACAGACGAAAACAGCCCTCCCCACTCACCAGTAGTTTGCAGTACTGCTGCTCCAGCTTGGCCAGAGTGTCAGAATAATTGCTTCTGAAGTTACGAGAGACTTTCGTCTGAGGATAAAGAGATCACAACGGCTTAATAAAACGGTCATCGGTGTCTTCTTCCTAGGTTTGGGAGTGTCATGCTGTTATGGACTGCATATTCACAGGTCTTCTCAGTGCATGTTCCTTTGTACTTACAGTATATGTATTAGCATGTACAGTGGATCTTGAAGTGTCTGTTTTAGAATGTATTAGTGTGTGTGTGTGTATGTATGTGTGTGTACCTCGTAGTTGCGGGCCTCCTTCAGGCTGTGCAGTAGCTCCTCCACGGCAGTGTGGATGTTCTGGTGGTCCTGGAGGTTCTGCTCTACAGAGGGCAGGTCCGCCCCCGACTCTGCACGCTCCAGCATGTCCTAACACACATACACAATCAGTTAATCTCATGCATCCCTTTTCCCCTCCCTCCCTCTCTCCCTCCATCTACCTACACCCCTTCTTTCTTACCTGTGTCTCCTCCACCCATCCCAGGAGCTCATAGACGAACCGGAGACTCCCCTCGTCCTCCGAGGATGACATGGCCACCAGCTGAGAGCGGGACATGGGTCTCCTGAGCAGGGCTGCCCCCATCACCCCCACTGCCCCCAGTAGGGTCTGGGCCCCAGTGGACAGGGAGAGACCACTGTCGCTCCCCCGCGGGGCCGTCCGGTCTCCCCCCGTCACCGGGGAGAAGTGACCCTTCCTGTAGACGCTGGAGCACTGGAGCCGGAGAGAGACCAGCTCCTCGTGGAGACAGGACACTCTGTGCAGGAGGGGAACAAATGTGTTAAAATCCCCCCCTCAAAAGACAAGGGAGAAAAAAAAAAGGGACACCTTTTTCTTGTGACACACAAAATACACAAAAACAGTCAACCTCCTCTTCAGAAGACAACCGGAAGTGAATTAGGACCTCCGCTGTTGCCCAACAAAACATCTGCTTTCTCATAACATAGTACTGTTGTGGTGTCACATTTACACCACTGATGCTCGTGGTTCATACAGTATAACCAAGCCTAACAATATATACACTACCATTTTTGGTCCATTAAAACATGAAATTGATCAGAAAAACAGTGTAGACATTGTTAATGTTGTAAATGACTATTGTAGCTAGAAACAGCTGATTTTTAATGGAATATCTACATAGGCGTACAGAGGCCCATTATCTGTGTTCCAATGGCACGTTGTGTTAGCTGATCCAAGTTTATCATTTCAAAAGGCTAATTGATCATTAGAAAACTCTTTTGCCATTATGTTAGCACAGCTGAAAACTGTTCTGATTAAAGAAGCAATAAAAGTGTCTAGTTGAGTATCTGGAGCATCAGCATTTGTGGGTTCGATTACAGGCTCAAAATGGCCAGAAACAAAGAACTTTCTTCTGAAACTCGTCAGTCTATTCTTGTTCTGAGAAATTATGTCTATTCCATGCGAGAAATTGCCAAGATACTGAAGATCTCGTACAACGCTGTGTACTACTCCCTTCACAGAATAGAGCAAACTGTCTCTAACCAGAATAGAAAGAGGAGTGGGAGGCCCCGGTGCACAACTGAGTGTCTAGTTTGAGAAACAGATGCCTCACAAGCCCTCAAATGGCAGCTTCTTTAAATAGTACCCACAAAACACCCGTCTCAACGTCAACAGTGAAGAGGCAATGGGATGCTGGCCTTCTAGGCAGAGTTCCTCTGTCCAGTGTGTGTTATTTTGCCCATCTTAATCTTTTCTTTTCATTGGCCAGTCTGAGATATGGCTTTTTCTTTGCAACTCTGCCTAGAAGGCCAGCATCCTGGAGTCGCCTCTTCACTGTTGACATTGAGACTGGTGTTTGCTTTTCTTTCAAAAACAAGGACAATTCTAAGTGACCCCAAAGTTATGCCATTTAGCAGACAATTCTATCCAAAGCGACTTATGGTCATGCGTGCATACACTTCACGTACGGGTGGCCGCAGCGGGAATCAAACCAACTATCCTAGCGTTGCAAGCACCACGCTCTACCAACAGAGCTACACAGCATAACCAAGCCTAACCATTTTCTGTCCGTACACACTCCATCTCCCTCCACTGACCTGAAGGCGAGCTGCTCCACCTGGTAGTACTTCTGGTCTCGGAGGACATGGAGGTCCACGTTGAGCCGTCTGATCAGAACCTCACAGTCCTGCAGGTACAAGCCCAGCTCCCTCTCACAACGCACCGCCTCGCCACTCTCCACCCGGGACATGTCCTGAATGAGGAGCGAGAAGACAGGGCGGGGAAAAGGGGACGAAGAGGAGGGACGGTGAAGAAATGAGTAAGACACAGCACACCACAGTGAAAGAGGCACATCGTGCCTACAGAGTGGAAGTACAAAAAACGTCAGAGAAGCAAGTCCTCGTTGAAAGAGAGAGAGAGAGAGAGAAACAGGGACAGCATCACTCACGGCCTGCAGTGTGTTCTTGGCCAGGGTGAGTTTCTCCTCACAGTCCAGGGCCATGTTCTGGATCTTATTGGCCATCTGCAGCAATAACTCCAGTCTGGAAGGTGACGCACAGTATCACAGAGTGTCAACAAGCTCGAAACACTCATTTTTTTTACGTCCGAAAGTGCATCCTATTTACTATACAGCGCACTACTTTTGACCAGGCCCTGGTTAAACGTAGTGCACTACATAGGGAATAGGGTGCCATTCCGTACGCAGCCAGTGTCTAAGGAATGTGTTTACTGTACAACCATAACAAACAGAAAACATCTACCAGGTAAAATCAAGTCAGGCCTATTGAGGTTTAAGACTAAATCGCTGAAGTATCAAGACAAGGACGACATTTCCACAATACAACCAGAGTACAGACCCCGTGCAAATTAAATCCGTGTGAAAACGCCGGATGATAATGAGATGTACTGCGTTTGGTGCAGAGACCTGTGCTCCGAGCACCATGAAAATGTCGCCGTAAGTGATGTCGGTAATAAAGTGTCGGGGTTCGGGTTAGTGTGCTCCACAGTGAGCCACAGGGCCTTGTCTTTCCATAACTACTGGTATAAACAAACTCTAGCTCTCAAATAACTAAATCAGGGTTAACGATTCTGCCGATTGGGGGAACGGCGCCACTGGCCGCCCCACCATTTAAAAAACCGCTCAACATATTATGCTCTTTTATTGCGTGTGCAATGACGTCAGAGGAGAAGAAAGTGTTTGTTGTTTGCAGTAACTTATTTTGTTGTTCTAAAACTACAGACAGGCTTGGCTGTTTCACCATTAAGGATTGCAGCTTTAAGGTTCTGGTTAGTTATAGTGTTACGTATGTCTCAGCTGCTGACCTCTCCACAGCGGGCTGCAGGGCCTTCTCTCTCTATAGCTACCGATATAAACCAACTGAAACACTAGTAGCAGTAGTAAGGGTTAAGGTCAGGGTCATGACCTCTCCACAGCGGGCTGCAGGGCCTTCTCTCTCTATAGCTACTGATATAAACCAACTGAAACACTAGTAGCAGTAGTAAGGGTTAAGGTCAGGGTCATGACCTCTCCACAGCGGGCTGCAGGGCCTTCTCTCTCTATAGCTACTGATATAAACCAACTGAAACACTAGTAGCAGTAGTAAGGGTTAAGGTCAGGGTCATGACCTCTCCACAGCGGGCTGCAGGGCCTTCTCTCTCTATAGCTACTGATATAAACCAACTGAAACACTAGTAGCAGTAGTAAGGGTTAAGGTCAGGGTCATGACCTCTCCACAGCGGGCTGCAGGGCCTTCTCTCTCTATAGCTACTGATATAAACCAACTGAAACACTAGTAGCAGTAGTAAGGGTTAAGGTCAGGGTCATGACCTCTCCACAGCGGGCTGCAGGGCCTTCTCTCTCTATAGCTACTGATATAAACCAACTGAAACACTAGTAGCAGTAGTAAGGGTTAAGGTCAGGGTCATGACCTCTCCACAGCGGGCTGCAGGGCCTTCTCTCTCTATAGCTACTGATATAAACCAACTGAAACACTAGTAGCAGTAGTAAGGGTTAAGGTCAGGGTCATGACCTCTCCACAGCGGGCTGCAGGGCCTTCTCTCTCTATAGCTACTGATATAAACCAACTGAAACACTAGTAGCAGTAGTAAGGGTTAAGGTCAGGGTCATGACCTCTCCACAGCGGGCTGCAGGGCCTTCTCTCTCTATAGCTACTGATATAAACCAACTGAAACACTAGTAGCAGTAGTAAGGGTTAAGGTCAGGGTCATGACCTCTCCACAGCGGGCTGCAGGGCCTTCTCTCTCTATAGCTACTGATATAAACCAACTGAAACACTAGTAGCAGTAGTAAGGGTTAAGGTCAGGGTCATGACCTCTCCACAGCGGGCTGCAGGGCCTTCTCTCTCTATAGCTACTGATATAAACCAACTGAAACACTAGTAGCAGTAGTAAGGGTTAAGGTCAGGGTCATGACCTCTCCACAGCGGGCTGCAGGGCCTTCTCTCTCTATAGCTACTGATATAAACCAACTGAAACACTAGTAGCAGTAGTAAGGGTTAAGGTCAGGGTCATGACCTCTCCACAGCGGGCTGCAGGGCCTTCTCTCTCTATAGCTACTGATATAAACCAACTGAAACACTAGTAGCAGTAGTAAGGGTTAAGGTCAGGGTCATGACCTCTCCACAGCGGGCTGCAGGGCCTTCTCTCTCTATAGCTACTGATATAAACCAACTGAAACACTAGCAGCAGTAGTAAGGGTTAAGGTCAGGGTCATGACCTCTCCACAGCGGGCCGCAGGGCCTTCTCTCTCTCCAGCATCTCCAGGATCAGCTTGCCCCACTCCTCCTCCAGGTCGTTGGGGTGCAGGCCCAGGGGCAGCTTGATGCGCCCAAACTCCATCCATACCTGGGGAACACAAACATGCACATCATTTTAACTTCTATAACACATACAGTGCATTCAGAAATGATTCAGACCCCTTCATTTTTCCCACATTATGTTACAGCCTTATTCTAAAATGGATTCAATAGTTCCCCCCCCCCCTCAATCTACCCACAATACCCCATAATGACGAAGCAAAAACAGGTTTACAGCCTCAAGTCTTCTTGGGTATGACGCTACAACCGTGACCCACCTGTATTTGGGGAGTTTCTCCCATTCTTCTCTGCAGATCCTCTCAAGCCCTGTCAGATTGGATGGGGAGCATCTCTGCACAGCTATTTTTAGGTCTTTCCAGAGATGTTCGAACAGGTTCAAGTCCGGGCTCTGGCTGGGCCACTCAAGGACATTCAGAGACTTGTCCCGAAGCCACTCCTGGGTTGTCTTGGCTGTGTTGTTGTCCTGTTGGAAGGTGAACCTTTGCCCCCATCTGAGGTCCTGAGTGCTCTGGAGCAGGTTTTCATCAAGGATCTCTTTACTCTGTTCTTCTTTCCCTGAATCCTGACTAGTCTCCCAGTCCCTGCTGCTGAAAAACATCCCCACAGCATGATGCTGCCACTACCATGATTCATCGTAGGGATGGTGCCAGGTTTCTTCCAGACGTGATGCTTGGCATTCAGGCTAAATAATTACATCTTGGTTTCATCAGACCAGATAATCTTGTTTCTCATGGTCGGAGTCCTTTAGGCGCCCCTTGGCAAACTCTAACGGGCTGTCATGTGCCTTTTACTGAGGAGTGGCTTCCATCTGGCCACTCTACAATAAAGGCCTAATTGGTGGAGTGCTGCAGAGATGGTTCTCCTTCTGGAAGGTTCTCCCTCCACAGAGGAACTCTGGAGCTCTGTCAGAGTGACCATTAGGTTCTTGGTCACCTCACCTTCCTGACCAAGGTCCTACTCCCCAGATTGCAGCCAGCTCTAGGAAAAATCTTGGTGGTTCCAAACTTCTTCGATTTAAGAATGATGGAGGCTACTGTGTTCTTGGGGACCTTCAATGCTGCAGAAATCCTTAAGAATCCTTCCCCAGATCTCTGCCTCAACACAATCCTGTTTCTGAGCTCTACGGACAATTCCTTCGACAGCATGGTTTGTTTTTTTGCTCTGACATGCACCGTCAACTGTGGGCTCTTACGTAGACAGGTGTGTGCCTTTCCAAATCATGTCCAATCAATTGAATTGACCACAGGTGGACTCCAATCAAGTTGTAGAAACATCTCAAGGATGATCAATAGAAACAGGATGCACCTGAGCTCAATTTCGAGTCTCATTGCAAAGGGTCTGAATACTTATGTAAATAAGATATATTTTTTAAATACATTTGCAGAAATGTCTATTTATTGAGTTAATACATTTTATAATAAGGCTGTAACGTCAAACAAAATGTTGAAAAAGGACACAAATCTCTTCGAGGTCTTGAAGTATAAATGTTTGGGATGCGGGGTTGTGAGTCATCATGAGTCATTGATCAGGAGTGTCAGGAGGGCAGTGGTGACATTGGGAAAGTAGAACCGAGGGGAAATGAAAGAGGATTTGATAGGAGGAATTATAGTTTGTTGTCTCAAGGCAGTGGCATGGGGTTGAAATGGCCTAGTGCAGAGAACAGGGTGTTCGATCTCACACACACACTGGACTCATGATGCACAGTGTGGTCCCGCTCGTGGTGGCAGAAACCAGGTCACCTCTTCAAATCATTTTATTTCTCGCTCTCCATCTCTCTCTCTCTCTCTCTATCAATCTCTCCATGTTTCTCTCTCTTTTGTCAGTCATTGAGTTTATGAGTTTCAGTTTTCTACAAGACTAATGCCAGCCAAATATGCCATAATATGATATGTTGTTGAAAATGAGGCTGTGTCCTCAAGGGTAATGATAGTATCTGCCTGGGTATGTCGTTCAGTCTCTCGGATGGTAAATCGGTGTTTACCATCAATGTAGGTTTGCGGTTTCTGCTGACATTTTACAGCGCTTGTCGTTATTAAGTCTCAATAGGTTTTAAAAGTCTCTCCCTCCCTCCCTCCCTCCCTCCATCCATCGCCTACCTCCAGCAGTTTGTAGAGGTGTTCAACGCCACTCTTCTCCAGCTCCTTGGCAGGGATCTCCGTCTCTTTGAAATGGACGTACTCATTGTAAAGTGCCTGTGGGACAGTGACAGGGTGTTGACAAAAGGCTAGATGTCAATAATAGACTGTCTTTATGAATTCATAAAGCATCTCGGAATCATAATGCTGATCTAGGAACAGCCCCCCCCCCCGTCTATATAATCATATTCATGATTATCTAAATCGCTGAACTGATCCTAGATCAGCATCTCATATTCAGAGATGCTTTATAAACATTTATTTTTCATCTTTACCCACATCCTGTCCCCCCTCTCCCTCATCCCCTTACTGCCTCCCTCTCTTTCTACCCATCCTTCCTCCTCCATTCTCTTCTTCCATTCTGTCTATTTTATTCTCTCCTCTCCATCGCCCGGACTCCCTTTCTTGACCCTTTCCCTCCCTCTTCACCTTGAGCTCCACAGGGTCCAGTGGGAAGTTCTTGTTGGCCATGAGGGCCGTGTGTTGCCGGCTCCACTGGCGCAGCATGGAGAAACGAGACTGGTACTCTGCCCAGCGGTGGTCCACCTCCTGATAGCGAGAGAAAGAGGGAAGGAGGAAAGGGAGAGGAGAAAGAGCGAGAGAGAGAGAGAGAGAGAGAGAGCGACTGGTTCATTGACAGTCAGCTATCAATATACTTCAGTGGCAGACTGCGATCAATGGAGTCCATTATTGGCTCCACAGCTATGGCAACATGATGTCCCTTGAGCAGGCATGCCAACAAGACTATATTCATTCCAAATACATTCGTTCACACAGACTGACCAACTGTACATTAATACAAGCTAATGTTAATTAGAGAAAAGTAGAACATACGTGTGCTGCGATGCCCTCTCCTCCCTCTGGGATCTTGGGGAAGGCATCGTAGATGGAGGAGACGTATGTGATGACCGACTTCTCATCTGGAGACGGAACGTCCACATCTAGAGAGACAGACACCGAGAGAGAGAGACAGAGGAGGAGACGGGGAGATGAAAGGGGGAGAGGAAAGGTCAACACGATATAAACGGTAGAGAGAGGCAGACCAACAGAACAAAGAGGCACACAGACAGTATCATGATGTACACTACTCTCATGATACACTGTCGAACAGCCGGAGGTTAGAAGTACGCAGGCAGACGGACAGAGACGCAGGCAGACGGACAGAGACGCAGGCAGACGAACAGAGACGCAGACAAAGACAGGCAGGCAGACAGACAGAGACGCAGACAAAGACAGGCAGGCAGGCAGACAGAGACGCAGACAAAGACAGGCAGGCAGACAGACAGAGACGCAGACAAAGACAGGCAGGCAGACAAAGACAGGCAGACAGAGACGCAGACAAAGACAGGCAGGCAGACAAAGACAGGCAGGCAGACAAAGACAGGCAGGCAGACAAAGACAGGCAGGCAGACGGTTACCTTCAGCGTCCAGTAGTCTGGTCACCCCTAGCGACTCGGCGATCTCAAAGGCCTGCTCCAGGTTGTCAAGGTTACTCTGCTGTGCCACCACCTCCATGTCAATCAGATCTGGCCTGGAGACCATCAGAGAGGGAGACGGGGGGGGGGTCAGAACTGAAAGTGTGTGTGTGTGTCTGCATGCATCTCAGTGGGTGATTGTGTGTGTACCTGAATCTGTGGAGCAGGGCGTTGAACATGCGCCCGTCGCTCCAGGAGGAGGAGAAGTTGGTACAGCGGAGGCCAGGCCAGCCCTCGGAGGCCTTCTGGCTCCATAACAACAGCTTCTCCTTAGCCGTCAGGTCCCCAGACTCCCCGCTCACATAGATCTCGGAGATCTGGAACACAGAGAGGATATGGTTCATACAGGAAACACTCATTATACACACACACACCCCGCTCACATCAACATCAGATCAGGAGAGACCAGAGGAGAGGTGAGGGGTTAATGAATATGGGATGACTTTGCTTGGATCCATCCACAAGTACTGGTAGAAGGTTTCAAATATGAGCCATTTGATGGTCAAAGGATGCCTGCTCTTACTGTGTAATCATGGCAAGGTTAAAACATGTGATATGAAAGCCACAACAGCTGGCGGAGATGCACACCCTTTCCCCTTTAGGGGCAGACATTCATTACAGATGACATTCCCCTCTCATTTTCATGACATTGTCCTACTACCAGACTGCAACCCACAGTGGGCATTCATTACACTGTTTCAAAACATATCTCTAGTGTCATGACAAACTAATGAATAATCACTTGTACCCATATTTCACACAGGCCCACGCACACACGGATGTACGTGACATGCAAACACACACACACACACACACACACACACACACACACACACACGGTGAGTCAGCAGAATTGTATCAACGTGCTAGTCTTCTATTCACTTTGATTCAACTTGTCATCTTTGTTCCCATCCGTAATCTTCTCTGTCCTTTAACCAATAGGCCTTAAGCCCGAGCCAATGTTCTTTTCTCTTTCGGTCTCTTGTTATTCTGGCCAGCTCATTAACTTGTTTTCTCACCACAATCTCCCCCTCTCCCTCCTCCACTTGTTCATTCCTTCATCCATCTACCCCCCTCCTCGTTCGGCCTCCTTCCAGCCCACCCCTTCTATCTCTGTCACTTCGGCTTTTCTCCTCATTTGATCTGTTCTTCCACAGACACTGCCTTGTTTTGAACCGTTGGTCTCTCCTTCGCATCAATCTGCTGCTTCACTCCTCTTTTTCATCCCGCTTCTCTTTTTGAGGTCAAAGCGCTTATAACCTACTTAAGCCAACCGTCCTCCATCCCACCTGCTTCCCTTTCTTCTCTACACTCGTCTTTCTTTAATCTGTTCATCGTGACAAAGGGGGGGCTGTTGTAGGTGCAGTATCTGGCAGTGCCTGGTTCTTGTCATCAGTATTCCTCTGTCATCCCTTTTTCTCACTTCCCGTCTTCCCCGACCCTCCCTCCCTCAGTCTGTCTGTCTGTCTGTCTGTCGAGTGCTAATATAGAACGGAATGAAAGTCCAGTGAGTGCCAGGAGACTGCAGCAACAACCAAAAGAGAAGGAGAGAGGGGGGGTGAGCGAGGGAGAGGAGGAATGGCATGCAAATGAAAGAGGGAGAGCAAAACCAGGCCTGAGTAAACTAATAAGGCAAAACATGCACATACAGTACAGACCGCACACACCGACAGCAAACACGCAGACAGACACACACCGACAGCAAACACGCAGAGAGACACACACCGACAGACACACACCGTGTGTGTACCCCCAAAACACAGCTCCTCCGTGACGTGAGCCTTTTATAGTAAAGAATATTAAGGCACGGACATCCAACTACAGGGTCACTCCATCAACTTGACTCTGGCCCTGAGCCCTTCAGTGACTGGCAATAAACGATAAACGAGTCAAGCACAGCCTCACTCTACCATTCGATCCCCAGGTACTGTACCATCCTATGTAGCTCAGTTCCGCCCGCCCCCCCCGCAACCCATAACCTGTTTAGAATACTGCAGCTGGCGATTGGACCGGGTATGACATACTGCATGTTTGCACTGGTCAATTGAAATCGACATACATAATTACCACCTTCGCATGGACATGTTTATCATAAATTCTGATTATGAGCAATACGGTTGTTTTGGGTAACATACGGTAGCGATTTTACACTACCAAAACAGGGCACATGGTGTCAATTATCCGGTGACATCGTGCTTAAATCAGACACTACCAAACACTAACAGACAGACAGCTACACCGTAACACACGCGAGCAGCCAGAGGCCTGTATTTCATATACCTTTGACTATTGGATGTTCTTATAGGCACTATAGTATTGCCAGCCTAATCTCAGGAGATGATAGGGTTGAAGTCATAAACAGCGCTGTACTTCAAGCATTGCTAAGAGCTGCTGGCAAACGCAGTAAAGTACTGTTTGAATGAATGCTTACGAGCCTGCTGCTGCCTACCACCGCTCAGTCAGACCGCTCTATCAAATCATAGACTTAATTATAATAAACACACAGAAATAAAATTAATATGGTCAAATCAGGAAACTATCATTTTGAAAACAAAATGTTTATTCTTTCAGTGAAATACGGAACCGTTCCGTATTTTATCTAACGGGTGGCAACCCCAACTCTAAATATTGCTGTTACATTGCACAACCTTCAATGTTATGTCATAATTATGTAAAATTCTGGCAAATTAATTAAGGTCTTTGTTAGGAAGAAATGGTCTTCACACAGTTCGCAACGAGCCAGGCGGCCCAAACTGCTGCATATACCCTGACGAGAATGCACCTTTGTTAAATCACCACCCGTTTGGCAAGTAGGCTGTGACTCGATGATAATTGAAGAGGCACCACATTGATTATACTCAACACAGGACAAGCTAGTTAAACTAGTAATAACATCATCATCCATGTGTAGTTAACTAGTGATTATGTTAAGATTGGTTGTTTTTTTATAAAATAAGTTTAATGCTAGCTAGCACCTTAACTTGGCTCCTTGCTGCACTCGCGTGGTCAAGCCTGCCACGTAGTCTCCCCTCATGGATTGCAATGTAATCGGCCATAATCGGCGCCCAAAAATGCAGATTACCGATTGTTATGAAAACTTGAAAATCGGCTATGATTAAATCGGACATGCCGATTAATCGGTCGACCTCTAGAGGCAATATTTGGATAGTTGATGGGGACAGGGAACGAGACGGACAAAATACACCAAATACACAAAACGAGAGAAAGAGAGAGAAAGAGAGCGAGTGGGAGGGACATAAGGTGTTAGGAATCCCCCTCTGGGGCTCGATGCAGCAGTACAGTGTTGATGAATGCGCATCTGAAAACCCTATTTATTCAGATATCTGACATCGCCAAAAATGCAGCCGTCACATACCCACCCACACCCACACCCACACACACACACTCGAGAAAGAGACAGACATATTGATCGCTACCTGGCTAAAACACTCGTAAACGGGAGCCTTTGTGGAGACCGGGCTCTAAGCAACTGTGCGTGTCGGTCTTGCTTTCCCTGTGACTCAGTACCACGCATCAAATGAGACACACAGGCCCAAAGGCAACATAGCATCATAATATACTGACGACGGGGCGCTACAGGTCGGCAGCCAAGAAGGGAGTTTTCTGCTGTCAATGTAAAGCACTTTCTAGATCAACTAACTACAATTATCAACAGAGGTTCTTCTTGGTAACAACAGTAAAAGGGTCACCAGCAACTGTGGGGTCAAAGGCCTACACTACAGTAGGCATAGAAATAGAATTACTTGACATTGTGTGAGCCGTATGATTTCATAAAACAATCATTGCAAAATAACAAGTTACAGTATGCTGTCAGGAACCCTGGCATTTAAGGGGAAAAAAACACACACACACACACACACACACAGTCAGAAGTAACAGAGGAAAGAGTGGGTGGTGTGAGGAAAACAACGAGTGATGGAGAGAAAGACAGAGGGGGAAAGAAAGAGAAAAGGGGAGAGATGCAGAGGTGGTCTGCGCTGTGCTGATTAGGCTCTGGAGACGGACTCCGGAAGGATGAGGAGATGCAGAGACACACACAGAGACACACAGAGAAAGACACAAATGTACAAAGGATCTCTCTCAGACAAAGATGTATATAAAAGGGAAACACACATTCAGAAATATGCTCTACTGGCCTGATCCTGGACAAGCCCCCACATATGTAGACTACATTTCCATGAGTAAAAGAGAGCAAGTGAAAAAAAAGAAGGAAAGAGAGAAAAATGCCCCTGACCTGAGGGAACTGCTTTGTGGTGACCTGGGGTGGAGATAGAGGACTGTCAGTTGCAGAGTCCAGTCCCTCTCTGGAGCTTTCCCAGTCTATCTGGGTGGTGCCCCCTGCCTCTGGGGAGGTTAGTGGCAGGTCGCTGGCATAGCCAGAGGACAGAGGGTCCTGTACCGAGGGTCCCTCGACTTTTGTAGCTTCCTGGGTCTCCATAAGGTTGGTTGTCATATCGAGACCTGAGGTGTCCATTTTGGGTCTCCTTTGGGTCAAGCCAACCCTGCTTAGCTGGGTGGCTCCCCCCGTCTCTGGGGAGGTGCGGGGCAGATCTCTGGCATAGGCAGAGGAAAGAGGGTTCTGTATTAATAGTCCCTCTTGGACCTGTGCTGGTTTATCCAGACTGAGTTCCTTGACTTTTGTGGTTTCCTGGGTCCCCATAAGGAAAGTGGTCCTGGCATCCATTTTGGCTCTCCTGCTGTCTTCCTCAGAAAGATGTACTTTGAGGATGTTCCCAGTCACAGGGGATGCAGCTGGAGGTTCAGCACATACCTCTACTTCTACCTCTTTGTCATGGTAACTGTCCCCTCTCCAAACCGGGGACCCAAAGTCACTGGGGTAGACTGTCCTCACAACACACAGCCGGCCCTCCACATCGCGAATGTGGACCACCCCTTTGTGCTCCTTTGACAAAGGGTTGTTAAAAGCAACCCCCAGCATCCCTGCTGGCCCACCCCCACCTTCATCCTCCACCTGCTCTTTCTCCTTTTCTCCTTTTTTCCCCCGTTCCCTCTCCTTCTTGGGTCTTCGTATACAAGGCCTCTCCAGGACCCCTTGTTCTCGCTCCCTGACTTTGCAGACTCGACCCCCACCAGGGGTGGTGTGCACCTGGGACGGAAAAGATGGGTCAGGGTTATCTGGGGTGGGGGTGGGGTCCTCACTGGGTTGCCCTTGGCTGCTTGGGGCCTCTATGGTACTGCTCGTCCCCACTTCCTCACTCCCAGCTCCGGGGTAGGACAGCCTTCTCCACACTGGGCTTGGCTCAGGGGACAGTTCCAGCACTCTGCTACCCCCCAACCCCCCCATGCTGTCACTCGTGGAGTCCGTACAGAGAGCACTGGGAAGGGGCTGTCTGGATTGAGTTTGGACATGAGGCACAGTTAAATTGGTGATTTTGGCTCCGACGTCACTCATAGTGTTGAACGAGGCCGTGGTTGCCTCTGTGACAGTGCCTTTGTCCTCTTCCTCTTCATCCTCTTCCTCCGGTATGTTGCTTATCCTTACACTTTCCACCTCCGAGCCGACCGACGACCCTCCTTTCTGCCGCTTCTTTCCTTTGCGCTTCCGCCGGAAGCGGAGGCGCCGTTTGGGGTTGGGGGACAGTGGGGGGAAGCCGTGTCCTCCCTCCCTAGGAGGCCTCACACAGCCCATAGAGCTTCCCATCTCAGAGTGAACGACTGAGGGAAGGACAGAGGAGGCAAAACTAGAAAGCAAAAAAAAAAAAACTGACACTCGGGTGGACAGGCACACCAGAGTGTGACGGATGAAAGCAATATCAATGTGACACCTGCTCGCGGTGTGACGCTAGTGACAGCAGGTTTAGCTATGGTTGCTTGCCAGGAGTACAGAAAGTGACAATGACGTGACGGGATGTGGGCTCTCGTCACCTTCTCATAGGGTCTGGTTCAGTCCACCGGGCCGAGGTGCTTGCTGCAGGCTTGCGTGTCACAGCTCTCGTCTGTCCGTAGGTGCTCCTCTCCCCGCCTTCCCTCCCCTCCTTGCAGCTGTTGCCTCACCTCACCAACACCGCTGTCAGCCCGGTCTCTACGGGCAGGTCACGGACGTCCCAGCACTAACGTCAAGGACACTGAGGCAGAAACATGTCAGCAGGCTCAGCACAGCGTACGAGAAAATAGATTTGGCTTCAGGCTTTAGTCGTTCATTCCTTCAAAGTTTGGCAGGTGAGAAGGAAAGTCAACGTGGCTCATACGTACTACATGTTGAACGAGGCTTGGAGAGTCTGATTGTGTGAGACGGTGAGTCAGAGCACTGCAGCGTCCTCTTAAGCGCATCAGTCGTTTCACACAGACAATGTCGGCGTGTGCGGGAGAGAAGTCCATGGGGTCTCTGGCGTTGCCTGCGATGGAATCAGTGCTCGTCTCATATCTGCAATTCCTCAGAGTGTGAGACGCGAGGGAGCTGCAGTGCAGACACACATAGTCAGACACACACACACACACACACACACACTCACACATGCAATGTGTCTGACTCGATGCACATCATCGCAGTCGCTCGGCAGCGGAATAAAACAATTCAATATATCACATGCTCTGCTTCCGCCATCCTGCACACACGCAGTTTGTTGGTAATTTGTTTCCCCTGTCGTTCCGGGGGTACTGTAATCCAAGTACTTTATCCAGGCTCGCCTCCAGGTATCCACAATCATATATTATTAACAACTCTCCGCTCCTGCCATAATGTTATGGCTGTCAGTGGAGATAGCATTAGCTCTGCAGTAGCCGGTGGAGTCCCGTTCTGCCGAGACAGCGTGCTAATATCCACCATCCAGATTGGTGGTGGGTGATAGTGGACAGTCAGCCAATACTCTGACCGGCTCTCAAATCAGAGCCTCGACGGCGGCGACTCGGACTCCTCGCCATTCCCCACGATCCCCCGTTCACGGAGTCACTGCGTCACATGGCGTTTGATTTCCTTCGGGTTCCCCCGGTTGTTAACCACAGAGAGGTCTCAGTACGAAGGAAACCTACGGAGGCGTTGAACGAGCGTTAAAGCAACGTTACGGCGCTGACTTGAAAGTCTCCAAGTGATACAGGTAACCATGGGACCAGGAAGAGAGGTGAAGAGATCCTGAAAGGTAGGCGTCCCAATCCTTCAATGATTACCAATCACACATTGCATTAGGAGTGGTAAGATACCTGCAGCGTGGACTCATAGAAAATCCAGACAACTCGGGAAGCTGGTAGTGGTTCCTGTAGCTTTGTCTCTGCTGCTTTATCAGGTTGAAATTCAGAGCACGTCGAGGTAGGGAGTAGAGACCCCACCTTTAGCTTTCCAGACCTCACGTGGCGCCCCCATTGATACCGGCCTTGATCTTACCACCCCCCCCTCCCCTCCCCTCCAAAGGAGGATTACTGGGAGATTGTGCTATCCAGTCACCAACCCCTCAGTCCATCTCCAACCTTAGAACCGTCCGTCAGCCAGGCAGCCTTTTTCAGTCATCCCTGCTGACAGTCTTCAACACTGCTCCAGTACTCCAGTATATAAGCATCCACAATCCTCCAGGTCTCTATGTGTTCCCAGAGTCCACAGCCGGCATGCAAAGAGGGTCTGGTTGCAGACAGACAGGCGGTTGGTTAAAAAGGCACTCCCTCTCGTCTCCTCTGGTCTGGTTAATGGAATTAGCAGTGGTGGCTGGGCTGGGCTACAGGAGGCGGGGCTACAAGAGGCTGGGTCTAAACTGGGTTCGACTTGGTTAGGGAAGATCCAGTATCCCCAGCTTTAGCCGTCCTCCTGACGCTGCCTGCAAACGAGCAGCTGACTGGGTAAGGCAAAGGCAGAGGATAAGTCCGGTAGGCTGCAGCTCCTTGGTTGGTTATAGAGAGATGGAGGAGAGCGGGATCCGAATGAAGGGAGAACAAGGTCCCCGTCAGACAGGCATGGTCGGATTGATCCAATAAACACTGTGTTCCCGGGAGAGTCGCAAAATGTGTGTGTGTGCAGCTGAAGAGAGAGCAAGAGTGTGTGTGTGTGCCTGCAGGGCTGGGCGATCCTCCAATCAGCTGTGTGTGTAAGAATCCTGCGTGTGTATGTGTGAGCCGAGGTCTGTAGATCCAGGGGAAACCGGGAGACACAGTAACAGTAGGCAGCCTGTATTCCTCTCTCTGTCGCTGCGTTCTCGTGCACTCCCTCGCTCGCAGGCAAAGAGAAAAGCGCTCTATCTTCACAACCTCTGCAGCTCTAGCTCTCTTTCTCCCTCCCTATTTTCTCCTCCTCCTATCTGCTTCCTCATTCCGCCCTCCTCTCGCTCTCTCTCTGGCATACTCTCTACTGCTCTCTTGGTGTGAGACACACACACACACACGCTATTTTTTGGGGGGTCCGATACAGATAGATTTTTTATATCCTCCATTATAAACTGGCTGGTTCGAGCCCTAAATGCTGATTGGCAGACAGCCGTGGTATATCTGGGGGGGTTTGTGATATATGACCAATATACCACGGCTAAGGGCTGTATCCAAGGCACTCTGCGATGTGTCGTGCATAAGAACAGCACTTAGCCGTGGTATATTGGCCATATACCACACCCCCTCGGGCCTTATTGCTTAAATAGACTGTTACAGCAGTGAAAATGAAAAAGTTCCACACTGAGTTCTCATAAATTGTCATCCAAAATAGCAATTGTCCAAGAAATATGTTTCAGATGTTCATTTCTTACATTGTGACAATAATGACATCATGAGAATGATTAGATAAGCATGATATTTCCTTATTTCATACTATGTATTGAATATTGGTTACTAAGTATCTGACACTGATGTATTGGTAAAAAGCCCAATGTCAGCTGTTAAGATCGGTGAACCGATATATCGGTCGGGCTCCACAAAGACACGAGTCAAATGCTTCCCAGGTTGGCCAGCTGCGGCAGAAAAATAAATTGGTGTTGATTCTCTGCAATACCAGAGATCATTAAAGCAAGTTGAAAAAGAGTAAAGAAAGATGCAGGAGAGGAGGGTGTTGAGGAGTTTGGGGAAATGAGGGAGAGAATGAAAGAGCCTTTGCACCAGTTACAGCTATTTCACACACACACACACACGGACCTGAGGCAGTGTACGGCAGCGTAGAGATCTACCCACAGACCCAAAATAAATCCCATTGCAAACATAAACACATAGTATTCTCCAGGGATGGTAGATCAGCTACTTGTAGAGGAGTCCAATCCACAGCTCTCCCATTACCTCCACAGAGGAAAACAGACAATAAGACCTGCAATCAGGTCTCGGAGGCCTCCACCATGGATATATGATGTGCTGGAAGCACATCAAACTACCAATTAGCTACCTGAAAGCTGTCACATTTACGATGCAATTCTTTCTGCCACAACATAATTAGCATTTAGAGAATGTAGGTCGTGTTAAAAAGCCGATTTCAGGTTGGTTTTGATGTTTCACCCACTAAATGATGGAGGTTAGGCGGTTCATAGTAACGACCTCGACTAACCTGTACCCCTGCACATTGACTCGGTACCGTACCCCCTGTGTATAGCCTCGTTATTGTTATGGAATTTTGTTCTGTTACTTTTTGTTGATTTTATATATTTAAAAAAAAACTTTAGTTTATTTACTAAATATTTTCTTTACTCTATTTCTTCAATTGTATTGTTGGTTAAGGGCTTGTAAGTAAGCATTTCATGGGAAGGTCTACACCGGTTGTATTCGGCGCATGTGACTAATAAAATTTGATTTGCACAAATTAAAAGAGCCAGGCCAGAGTGGATTAGCCAATCGCATGCAGCCACAGCTCAGGGAGAGGCGGGGTTTGTGAGAGGGATGCTGTGTTGTTGGCTGAGAGCATTGTTAGTGTGCAGGGTCATCTATGAAGCTAGGACAACTGGTGACCCCTAGTGGTGAAAGTGAGGAGCTGCAGCCAACCTTGAACCACTGTTGCATCAGGGTAAATTGTGTACTGAATTTACATAGCGCTATACATTTTTCAATAATATAGGTAGGTCACAAACATGTGCAATGATCCATATAGTATACTACGAGGCTTGTCCCCAGAATATATTGTTGTAAAACACAACACCTTTTGGGGAAGGTGTCCTTTTTAATTTATTTATTTTATTTAACTAGGCAAGTCAGTTAAGAACAAATTCTTATTTTTAATGACAGAGACAACTATTACTATTATGTTAGGGGAGTGAACATCATAGCCAAACATTGACTTCAACTGATGGATTAAGTACCAAGTAGAGGGCAACTGCCAGACATTGCTGCCTTGAGGGCTGGAGCAGGGCTGAGTCTCTCTAAAATTGAATTGATGTGGCTGGTGTTGAGAAGCACCGCTGAGACAGCAACTTGTCTCGCCTGCAGTCGGAGAGAATGCTTTGCTAGCGTGACACATCGTTGAAATAATGAAGAATTGGTCTTAACTAGACATGACAGAGTGTGGAGTCATAGGCCTGTGGTTCTACCCCTAACAACAGAGCTTCGTCCAATGACAAATTCTCCTTTTGGCGCCTGACAGAGTCCTCCAATCAGCAGCGAACTTTAGGGGGACAGTTTCCTGGAATAACTTCCCTCCCTACTTTCTGGCCATGCAGTGTTTTCTGACCCCACATTTTACCTACTAAAACCAAACCCGAAATCCTTGCCTGTAATCATTACAATAAATTAATATGTACCTTTTAACATGCCATCTGGTGACACCCAGAGACATCGTTGCTCCTTGCAAATCCCATGTCATAATGTGCCGTTCAGACTTTTTACCCATGTCCACATATGTAACCCCCCGGTCAACATTAAGTTGATGTACTCTCGTCTCACTATGACACTGTGCAGTCTGCCTCCGTGTCCTCGGTCTTAACAGGGACCTGGGCTGGCTGCACTGACCCTTCTAGCACCAACTCTTTGGGACTCGTACACTCCATTGGATTTCTTCACATTCTATTGTGTCACAAAGTGGGATTGAAATGGAATCAATTGCAATTTGTCAACACAAAACACTAACATGATTTAAAGATGAACACAAATTCAATAACTCATATATAGTATTCATCTCCCTGAGTCGACACGTTAGAAAACCCCTTTTGTCGTCGGTTACAGCTGTGAGTCTTCCTGGGTAATTCTCAGAGCTTTGCCCACCTGTATTGTACAATACTTGCCTATTATTCTTTTCAAAATTCTTGAAGCCCTATCAAGAAGTTGAGGATCATGGCTAGAAAACAATTTAAATCACTTGCCATAGATAGATTTTTAAGCAGATTTGGCCGAGTTACAGTTTGACTTCAATCAGGAACATTCAGTGTCTCCTTGGTAAGCAACTCCAGCGTAGATTTGGCCTTGTTTTGTAGGTTACTGTCCGGCTGAAAATGTGAATTTCTCTCCCAGTCTCTGGTGTAATGCAGACTGAACCAGGATTTCATCTAGGATTTTTTTTCTGTGCTTCGCTCGATTAAGTTTATGTTCATCCTGAAAAACTCCCCAGTATATGCTGAGGTCAAGCATACCCATAACATGATGCAGCCAGCACCACCACGCTTGATAATAAGGAGGCAGTTAACTCAGTGATGTGTTGGATTTGCCCCGAATAGAATGCTTTGCATTTTAGGTCAGAAAGTGTATGTTTACCTTCACTGTTATTTTTAATTCTCAGTATTACTTTAGTGCCTTGTTGCATACAATACCATAACCCACTGCCACCCTGGGGCACTCTGTTCACAACGTTGACATCAGAAAACCGCTCGCCTACACTCAGCCATATACGCTGTCAGCAATCTGACCAGTACAGTTGAAACCGGGATTCCTCCGTGAAGAGCACACTTCTCCAGCGTGCCAGTGGCCATCGAAGTTGGGCATTTGCCCACTGAAGTCGGTTACGACGCCGAACTGCGGTCAGGTCAAGACTCTGGTGAGGATGATGAGCTCAGCTTCCCTGAGACAGTGAGTTTTTGCAGAAATTCTCCGGTTGTTCACACACACAGTTTCATCAGCTATAAAAAAGGTGGCTGGTCTCAGACAAACCCTAGCCTGGTTACACATGGTCTACGGTTGTGAGGCCGGTTGAACGTGCGGCAAAATACTCTAAAACGACGGTGGCGATTTATGGTAGAGAAATGAACATTCAATCGTCTAGCAACAGCTCTGGTGGACATTCCTGCAGTCAGCATGCCAATTGCTCGCTCCCTCAAAACGTGAGACATCTGTGGCATTGTGTTGCGTGACAAAACTGTACATTTTAGAGTGGCCTTTTATTGTCCCCAGCACAAGTTGCACCTGTGTAATGATCATGCTGTTTAATCAGCTTCTTGATTTGCCACACCTGTCAGGTCGATGGATTATCGTGGCAGATGAGAAATGCTCACTAACAGGGATGTAAACAAATTTGTGCACAGAATTTGAGAAAATTAATAATTTGTGTGTATGGAACATTTCTGGGATCTTATATTTCGGCTCATGAAACACTTTACATGCTGCGTGTATATTTTTGCTCAGTGTATATAGCCAAGATATCGTTACTCATCGCGTATTTATTCCTCATGTTACTATTTTTCAATTATTTCCCTAATTTTCCCTCTGCTTTGTTGGGAAGGGCTGTGACTTCACTGTTAGTCAACACCTGTAGTTTATGAAGCATGTGACAAATAACATTTGGTTTGATTCAATTTACCCGCAACTATAAAACGACTGCTCTATTCTTCCATCTTCTCTCTTTCATTTCCTCCTCTTCTGTCTCCTTCAGTGCAACAGTAGTTTTCAGCCCCCATTCTGTCCATCAGCACAGAGTTCTCCCCCCCATCTACCTCTATCCCTCGTTCTGCATCACTTCACCACCCTCCCTCTCCCTCCCGCCCTTCCTCCCCCTGGGCTCACACCATTCTGCTGAATCATGCTGAATGAAGTGGCTGCGTAGTCATGCGGCGTGTCTCCGTGGCAACCTTCTTGCCGGCGTCACCCTGTGAGGTAATATCATCATCGCTCTGTTTTGCCCACAGCACACCCTAGTGGCCGGGCATGGGAAGTGCAGCTGATTGACAAAATGGCGCTCTCATTTCTGTCTTTTTCTACCTTCGATAGAGAAGTTTGACTTCTAAAAAGGAGAACATTTAGTTGAAGATGTATTATTTGTGGATACAGGAAGAGTAGCTTTGGGTTTGCTTGACTGATTAGAGTCCAAACATTCACGCCTGGGTTCCTGAGGCCAGCTGTATATGTGTGTGTGTGTGTATGTGTGTGTGTGTCACTCTATGGTGCTAGTGCTTGGGACCTGACCTACTGCAATGCCCTGCCTGGTGGTTGTTCTCCACCATAACACAAGGACATGCCAAGGTAAACTATGAGACACACACAGCCACTCGTATCCATCTTTTAAAACACTGCTACGTGTGTCTTTAAAATTAACACGTGTGCACACACACACACACGTGCCAAACACCAAACCAGAGCCTTATGAGGCTTCCCTAGAGCCGTCTCTGCAACAAGCAGGTCGGCACAGCATCTACAGACAAAGCAAGTCAAGTAAACTCCCACACCGGCAAGATGGACTAAAGACTTCTAAATCTAGTCTGCTCCTGGCACCGAACTCTCTAGCTGCGCCTAAACACACCCAATATACTACAGTAGAGGACGTGGCTGAGAGATCGGTATCCACCATTAACTCTTAAGATAGAGACCAAGTTGGTGACAAAGTGATTGGAACCAGACTGCAGGCCACAACGGACTGAGGCCGGGAGAACTAGCCTAAATAATAAATGACTGTCTTTATCCCATATGGACAGAGAGGTCGCGGAAAACAGCGGCATCACTAACAAATGTCACGAGGTGGGAATTATAATGATTTGTAGAACTGTAAACTCTATTTGGAAAAAAGTGCCGTTATTAAAAAGTGATTTGGTTGCAGGGCAGACCAACCAGAGATTAGCCCCAACATAGAAATCTGATGTTTTTAATGATAGATTTTCATTTAACCTTTATTAAACCAGGTAAAGACCCTCGAGGTTAAACACCTCTTGTGAGGTGGACCTGGCCAAAGGTCAACAGGAAGTAGCTAGCGTGCCAAGTACACAACACAAAAACACAACACAAAACAATGTACGGAGCAGGGTGGCAAACACATAGAGCAGCACAGACCTGGAAGTGCAGGATGATGGTCCAGATGAGGCCCAGTGTCAGCTTGGGGTTGCCGTCTGTGATGTCATCGTTCCGGATGTTCACCAGTTTGACCTGGAACGTGTAGAACGAGAGGATCTAAACACCAGGCCTAGTGGTGAACTAAAGCATTGACCTGGAACGTGTAGAACGAGAGGGTCTAAACACCAGGCCTAGTGGTGAACTAAAGCATTGACCTGGAACGTGTAGAACGGGAGGATCTAAACGCCAGGCCTAGTGGTGAACTAAAGCATTGACCTGGAACGTGTAGAACAGGAGGATCTAAACACCAGGCCTAGTGGTGAACTAAAGCATTGACCTGGAACGTGTAGAACGAGAGGATCTAAACACCAGGCCTAGTGGTGAACTAAAGCATTGACCTGGAACGTGTAGAACAGGAGGATCTAAACACCAGGCCTAGTGGTGAACTAAAGCATTGACCTGGAACGTGTAGAACGAGAGGATCTAAACACCAGGCCTAGTGGTGAACTAAAGCATTGACCTGGAACGTGTAGAACAGGAGGATCTAAACACCAGGCCTAGTGGTGAACTAAAGCATTGACCTGGAACGTGTAGAACAGGAGGATCTAAACACCAGGCCTAGTGGTGAACTAAAGCATTGACCTGGAACGTGTAGAACGAGAGGATCTAAACACCAGGCCTAGTGGTGAACTAAAGCATTGACCTGGAACGTGTAGAACGAGAGGGTCTAAACACCAGGCCTAGTGGTGAACTAAAGCATTGACCTGGAACGTGTAGAACGAGAGGATCTAAACACCAGGCCTAGTGGTGAACTAAAGCATTGACCTGGAACGTGTAGAACAGGAGGATCTAAACACCAGGCCTAGTGGTGAACTAAAGCATTGACCTGGAACGTGTAGAACAGGAGGATCTAAACACCAGGCCTAGTGGTGAACTAAAGCATTGACCTGGAACGTGTAGAACAGGAGGGTCTAAACACCAGGCCTAGTGGTGAACTAAAGCATTGACCTGGAACAGAGCTGGGTAACCATGTGCTCCATGTTATTAACCAGTCATCACATGACTTCTTGCTCACCATTGCAAGATTGAATACTAAAAAGGCTATATTTTTGGTGTGAATAGCCTCCTGATTCCATCCTGCTTTCACACACCGGTGCACATAAAAGCAATGAAACCAGGAGAGGAAGCCGCTGAAGGCCACGGAGGTGCAGTCCGTGTCAAGTAAGAGCAGGTGTCTCTAAGACAGAGGTGCAGTCCGTGTCAAGTAGTAGAAGGTGTCTCTAAGACAGAGGTGCAGTCCGTGTCAAGTAGTAGAAGGTGTCTAAGACAGAGGTGCAGCATTGGGCAGTGATGCATGAGGTGTGACTGTGGTCATCTGAGAGGCCCAGTCATGCAGAGCTGACACATTGGGACAGGGGACCAAGAGAAAGGTCATCTCAATGATTTAAATGTTGTTTAAAAAAAAAGGCAAAATAGACCAAACTAAATAAACAAACAAAAATCTATTTCCAACAGCAGACGTCTGAGTGTGGCTTTAGTTCGGCTCAATGTGTATTGCTGAGCGCATGAGTACCTGCTGAAATATTGTGTGGGTTTGAAAGCGGCAGGTGTGTGTGTGTGTGTGTCAGTTGTACCTGTCTCTGTTTGAGGAAGTCCAGGGCGATCTGGACAT